>NW_019385193.1:180104-199235 GCF_000671375.1 Centruroides sculpturatus
TTTTTGCTCATTATAGCATGTCACAAATGGTCAATAATCAATACATAGCTTATTTGTGTCATGACTCTCAAAATTCTTTACTTGTTGGAACCTGTAATATCTGGAATAATTGTGCTTATGCTGTCTTAATTTTTAACCATGCCCAATAGCTTCGATAACGCGTAATACCATGTTGTACGATGTCTGTAAGTACGAAGTTTTTCTTCATAAACCTGATGATCAAAGACAAACTAACTGACAAATCATTCAGCTATAAGCTTGATGTTTCTATTAAAGCAGTCGAAGTAGACAAATCAAAAATACTAGAGAGCAAAAAAAGTATTACAACCTCGAAAACGTACTCGAAATCTTCCAGGCTACAGGTGAAAAAACACATAATATCTGTCTTCTCTTAAATGCATTAAACACTATTCCAATCATATCAAATGAATCGGAAAGGGCATTATTAATATGATTTTGGAGGTTACAGAACTTTAAAATTACTTTTATAAATAGAAAATAATTATATCATTTGATTTCAAGATATTTTGTATACCTTAAAAATAATTAATCCTATCCCGGGATTTCCTGGGATTCCGGAAAACAGTTCACTTTTATCCCGGGATCCCGGGACAAGCAAAAGACCGGGTAATGAGAAACCCTAGTCAGTAGTAATCCAAATTCGATACGAACGTTTGTTTCTTGAAAAATTGATCACGATTTAAATACAGTATTTACTTTTAATGTTACCGATATGTCATCGAAAAGAAAACGTGTTGTATTATCAATAAAAGACCAATTAAAGTATTTGTTTCGATTATCCGGATTTTTCCTTATCCGGACTACCTTCATCCCCAATTAGTCCGGATAATCGAGGTTCTACTGTACATTTAATTAGAAGAGAATCGCCACCAAACACTTTTGAGTACTTCTGAATATTGAAATTGATCCACATTAAAGTCAAGCCGGAAAAAATAATTTGAGTTTACACGGGGATGTGTCTCATGCATAGGTGTTTCGCTATGGGTGTTGGTATTAGAAAAAAATACCGTGTGACCTTTCCTAACAGCAGTGAAATGAATCTTTCACAATAAACCTAATTTTACAAAGAACACAAATATCAGTACTATAAGAATCGTTTTGTGAAAGAGTCTCTGCCAGTGTAGAATAGAAAGTAATGTATTGTTCGCTATAGAGTACAAGGTTAAAGAGTGGAAAATAAATGTTATATGACCCTGTGTGATTGTTTTTATATCGATTTTATGCAAACCATGTTCGTAAAGTATTTACAAGCTTTACACTCATTGATAAAACACTACAGCCTGTCATCATTCAATATTCATGCCGATAAAATAGTGTTTCTAAAAAATTCAAAACAAGGCAACAGCCTGCCTGAATTGAAAATGTACAGCGATGTTTTCACATTCAGAATTTATATAAATTACTGAAATTTCTGAATATTTAAAAACTTAAATTTCAATTATCGATAATCTAGCAACCTGCAACCTCCTGTCCTGTAGTTGTCAAACCACAGAAAACTCATTAAAAAAGTAAACTAGTTCATGAAAAGTTAACATATTCTATAATTTCTATAATAATTATACTGAAATTTATATTACTAGTGATAGAATTAATAGTATTTTGTACAGAACTGATATTATTATTATTTCTTGCAGAATATTCACGGAATTCCATATTTATTTTCAAATCCTTTTTTAATCATCACTACGATAGCGATATTATGGCAATATTACGGATGGACTATTTTAGTAGGATTCTTGGCCATATTTCTGTACATTCCTATACAATTTCTTTTGAGTAAACTATATTCAAAATTCAGGTAATTATTATTTTGATTTTTGACTTATATAACTGTGATAAACCTATAAATAAGATTAAAAAGAATGATGCATAAGTCGGTTATTATTAATTAAGATGAAATACAGTTATTTAATGACTATAATTTAGTCGAAATCTAGACTTATAGCTAATGTTAGAGATGATGGGATGACCGACAGAATTAACCTTCTTTGCGTGAGTATTGTTTGCATGAGATTTCAGCTATTGCGACTAATGCATTTGTTCGTAATAGTGTTTGTTTATTTTCTGTTATAAAGCTTATAATTTGACCACACGACATCATATAATATTTCGAATGTTTTGTGAATCGTGCACGATTTTTTGGATTGCTTCATTTAGTGTATAGAAAATTTAATTATTTTTGTCTTAACAATTAGCAAAACATTTCATGTCTTTTGTGAAATTTCGACTAATCTTTATTTTTAATTTAAGTAATCGAATCATTATAACTGCATTATAATGTCGCATAAAAAATTAAAAATAAAATGAAAGTTGTCAGATCTAACACAATTACTTCTTAAGTTTAAAATAATACTTCTGCATACAAAATAAATGTATTGACACTTAATCCATTTGTAAATAAGGGATTTCTTTATATATTCTTAAAACAATTAGATGTTCATTAATAATAAGATTACGGAATGGAGCTGCGTCTATTCACTCTTTTTTGTGATAATTTTTCATATTTTTAGTCTGAACTTTGTAGATTACACCTTTCGTTTATATTTGAAACAAACCACATAATAATTGAAGAAATTTATGGTTATTTGTAGCAACGCGGAAATTGATGCAGTATATTTATCTATTGCTTTTTTGAAGCAAACTACTGTAATGAAAACATCAAAAATGAACAATTATACTGCCCTGGCCTTTTTAATTAATTGAATTAATAAATTGAATCCATTTGTAAATAAGGGATTTCTTTATATATTCTTAAAACAATTAGATATTATTAATACATTAATACATTACAAAAACTCAAATATAATAAAAGTAGCACAACAGTGTCTTATTTATTTCGAAACGTCCTTTACACACTTCGGGAACATACTGTTTTTCCTCCTTCAGTATTTGAGGTTTTGTAGTAGATATAGAATGCATTTTTTAATTTCCGGGTATTTTATACTGTACTGTTTTAAACACAATGAAATACTGCGTGGCACCGATAATGTTCCTTGAAAAAATGCCAACAACAAACTCTTAATTTTATTTTTAATTTTTCATGCGATGTACAGTGAGTTGTAAAAGTTTGCATACAAAGTGAAAATGTTAAGAATTACAAGTAGTGATGCAACGAATATTCGGTTACTATTCGGTATTTGGCCTATTCGGCCTATTTTTCACTATTCGGCCAAATACCGAATATTTAATCATTATTCGGCCGAATAGCGAATACCTAAAAACAGGAGTAATAAATAACAAAAACACAGTAAATTAATCATTTTGGTATTTAGATTTAATGTTATCGAGTTACTGTTGTTTGTTTATATTTATTTATAACTTGTAATATGCACAAAATAAAAAAAGAAAGTAATATTAGTCACATGTATTCACAATATATAATTACAAAAATCAGCACACGTGCACTCCTATCGTTGGAGAATCCTCGCACATCTCAGAGTCTGACCCTGCCTATCCTTCTTTTTAAGCGCTCGTCTTTGCTCTTCTCTTTCTCTTACCTCTATCGCTCTAATCCACGTATGCCTGTGCATACATCTTAATACGCGCTCAAGATACTTTCGATTCGTCACTTTTCTGTCGTAGAGTTCCCATTTTACAATTACGCGACAGCCTGGTGATAACGGAGAAAATAGACAGATAGGACGTCAGTATAAGTCACAGTTATGATTTCACAGATTCGAGACAGCTTGATAGCCCGAACGGCCCCAGGCTCTCGCCCATCCACGCTAAGTGACTTTCATTACAAGCATTTAGCTTTCCGAAGTCTATGACAACAATTGTTTGGCATTGACGGCCGCGAATTTCGCGCCAATAAGCTGCCTCGACTTGTTCGATTATGTTATCAACTCAATTTCATATTTATTTTCACATTTTCACTTCGCGGTTCTTCTCTGTTCTTCTTCCGTTATTTACACATGTAGGTCATTTCATTGTTATCCACATTTAATATCATCATTTATCACATACTTCCATGACGCTCTCGACTGTCTGCTACACCTGCCAAGAATGAACGCGATTGGCAAAGAGTAGTGACAGCAGGCCAATAGAGAGCAGGATCCTTGCCATAATGCGGTTTGCGAGCCAATTTTCGTACGTGGGTTACTCGAGCCGAATAGTTTGGCTGAATATTCGGCTATTCGGCTACGCTCTTGGCCGAATATTCGGTACTCGGCCTGAGGCCGAATATACTATTCGTTACAACACTAATTACAACATTACTAGAAAATAAACTTATTAAATGTCATATTTAAGTGTGTTAAGAGCACATAAATAATGGCATTGAAAAATTTCTGAAAAATATAAATGAATAATTTAATACAGTAATACTCTATTTCTCTAAAAGTGGTGTTAAAAATGTGAATACAAACAGTATTTAACTAAATAAAAGATTATTTATTTAATATTTTATTGGTCACCTTTAGCATCTATAACAGCTTGTAGGTGTTAAAGAAAAATTCCCACCCCCCACGGGAGAAGTGTTATACATTTATAATAGATACATTTTGAGCCACAACAACGCGTGCGGGGGCTCCTAGTATTTAGTAAGCAAAAAAGTAAAGTTAGTAACTGGAATAAAAGAAAATAGTAACTACATAAACAAAATTAATATTTATAAAGTAGTTTTATATAGGCTTATTTTTATAAAAGTATATATTTATATTTAAACATAATTCCATAATAATAGATTACAAGCAGCTGTATTGGGAGATAAAAGAATGAACCTCTTGAACGAGATGATTGCTGATATGAGATTAATTAAAATGTACACCTGGGAATTGCCATATACCGCATTAGTTGAGAAAATCAGAGAGTAAGTGATATTAAATACAGTAACACCTGTATAAAAAATTGCTTAGAACAAATCCTTTCTTTAAGTTAAATGAACTATTCAAGATGGAAACTCACCTAATTAATAGAAAATGATTTGGTGTAATTCTGCTTTACACAGATTTTAATGTATTTCTGCCATTCCTGTTTTTTCACAATTACTTTCAAAGTTTTATAATTTGTTATAGCGAACTGTTTATATTTGCAGGAGAGAAATGAAAAAAATTCGAATGTTTTCATATGCAAGAGGAGTAGCGCATATATTGGGATATCCTATATGTAGATTATTTACTTCCCTCACATATCTTGCATTTTTCTTAAATGGAGGACAACTGAATGCTCAAATTATATATATCACTATGGCTGCTTCTGCACGTATTTTCGGTAGCACTACCACTCTATTTTCACGTGCAGCAGATTGTGCTGCAGAAGTTTTGGTTTCATTGAAGAGACTTCAGGTAATGAACAGTTTAACAAATTGTTGTTTTCAAACTTAATTAATTTAAAAATTTAAAAATAACATTTAATAATTATTTACATATTTTATTGATTTAATTTTCCACTTTCTGGGCCATAGCCACTAAAATTAATTTTTTTTTTGTTATATCACACTGTGAGTTTTGCAGGCCACCATGTGGGAAGTATCTGGTTATGGATGAAGTGGGACGTTTCACTGATAGAGATCTCATTGTAATCATTTTGAAGTTTTCAGACTCAGCTATCTGAAATTTTCGGGTGTTACAAAGCAGTGGAGGGAGCTTTGACTAACCTAGCAATTATGCCGTTCTGGGCAAGATAGTTATTTATTGTTTCAGTAAAATACAGGCGTATTGTAATTTTAATCGAAAAATTATAGGGCTCGGACCTGGAAAATTTAATTACTTAATTATTTTCAAGAGATAGAAAAATCAGCTATCTGAAATTAACAATGTTTTATAATTTTCATATTACTTAGCCCATTTTGCAGCCTGTAGCAATCTGCCTCCCTGGGCAGCCGTCTGTCTTGCCGTACTCGGTATTGGCCTCCAAGAGTGACACTTTAATTCAGTAGACCATCAGTAGCAAGCTAGAGAATTTAGTTAATGACGCTAAGAATAACTATTACAGCACTTCTGATTTTAGCAAAATTTGGCACAAAATATACAATGCAATTATCTGAACTGTAGGGATTAGTATTGTCTGGAAGCACGATTTTAACCTTTTTTATTGTTTTTAATTTCATTTCAAACTAGTCAACGTTGCAGAAGTTGGTTGGAAAAACGACCAGTGGTGTTGAATCTGTAATCGCTGATTTTCCGCCGATCATAGGACCACCAGTAGACCTCTGACAGAGCTACGAAGCGCTGATTGGTCAATCAATCCTGCTATCAGTCTATATAAAAAGTTGATGTTTAGGTGAAAAAGTTAAGTTCGGTTTAATCTTGGCTTAGGACTTCACGTTGATCAAAGAAACTTGGTTAGGTTAAGTTGGTTATCGTTACGATCGAAGAAAGTTACATTACTGTAGAGAGGTTGCGGTCGAAATTTTCATTTCTTAAACGTGAACGTCGAACGTCGAGCACTGCTTACAAGATTGCGGTGCTCGACGTTTGGCGTTCACGTTTGAGAGATTAAAAATTTCGGTCGCAATCTTTGTAATAATCTGGCTGTTTCTTCGACAAAGGCCGAAAGGAGCTTACATCTAGTAACGACTCAGGATTACGTCGTAAGGTGTCTTTTCAAGAACCTGTTCAGTGCTAGTGGACTATTTGAACTTTAATTTATTTTGTGAGTTTGTGGAAACCTACATTGTAAACACTTTAAAAGTTGTAATTTTAACTTTTGTGAAACATCGTAAGTTTTAAATATTATAAAGTTTTTATCAAATAATTTTCGCTATAAATTAAATTAGATGAATACTTTTTACCACAATTTGACATATATCCCGAACTGTAACTGAGCTTCTTGTCCTAAATATTTAATTTTTTCTCCGTTATTAAATTTTGAAATATTAATAATCTGATATCTTATTTATTTAAGGTGTGTTTCAAATTTATACGGACACCTAAAAATTAAAGTGAAACCTAAATTTGTTTCATTAAGTGACAAATGTTTTATTAAAAATAACATGGATTTACATGTTTCCACACCGCAAAATAAGAATTTGAATCAAATATTGACATTTTGTCATTGAATATATTTTTGAAAATTTTGTACAAAAAACTGTTACATATTTATCCAGACAGGCACTCATTTCATGACTTAAATAGAATATTGTTTAGTTTTAAGCATTGAATAATGCAAATCAGCTTACATATCTAATTGTAATATAAATTCTTTATGTTGTTCAACGTTCTAAAACTGGTAGAACAAAGAATTTATTTTATTATGAAAAAGGGCAGATTGATGCCTATAAATAACAAAGCAAGTCAATAAGAGAAATTGCAGCATATATAAATTATCCAAACTCAACTGTTGATGATTATTTATCAAAAACACGTGGCTAGGATGTACCAAAATTCAAGACAGGTCCAAAACCCAAGCTTATACCTCGAGATTGAAGACAAATCATCAAGGTTTGCTCTACAAAACAAACATCAGTAAGAAAAATAAAACAAGAATTAGATTTAATTTGTAGCAGCACAACAGTGTGGAGAGTTTTAAATAAACCTCCAACGTTAAAATTCAGAAAAAAAGCTATAATGCCACCANTTTTTTGTAGCAGTAAGTGCTTCGTTAAATGTATTTTATTTCCAAACTGATTTTAACCAGTTCTATAGTAAGGCAACATTCCAATAGACAATATGCAAAGCTTTTTTTTCAATTTACAGCAGTATTTATTACACAAAATTTAAGTAAAGCTTAACATGCCGATCTTGCCCCGGTCTCCCCTAAATATTTACAAATAAACGTGGGTCTGACGTTGTTTCGTGCTTAAGAATTTGTAAAGAAATCAAGTAATGCCTCTGGATTTTGGTAAATAAGAAAATCAGACAGAAAAAGGCTTTTTTACAGAGAGTAAAAGTTCACCTGCTGATAGTTGGAAAATGCAAAATACCGCAGATGATGAGAAGAAATTTTCGTTACTAAACTTATGTTCATATGAAGTCATAACTCTCGTACGATATATTTTCAGTGATTGATAGGAATGTGACAATTTATCTATTACTTTGGCTTCTGTGAGATGTTATATAAATAGTTCTTTTAGTTTACAGTATGCCTGTAAAAAAACGATATTGATATAATTATGAATAGAGTGTAACAAATCGTGATACTTTAAAATTTAACGAGAGTTGATACTAAACATCTATATCTCTAAATAGCTACAGTTTATCTATTTTAATAGGTGATACAATACCATGGCCTGGAAAACAGACATTTCATATAACTTTTCCTGCTGATCATCTTTTCTTGGGCAGATTAGCGCCTGCATAACTGAAGTAATGCATTATCGCTTCTGATATAATATAAACTAATGCAATATAAACTAGTACTGTATATAAATTTTCATTTGCCATTAGAATAAGTTTTATATTCAATTAGTCGTAGAACGCTCATTATGACTTACAAAATAAAATGGAATGCTTCAGGATGAATAACTGCATCATGATGTCTAACACTACAATTGTTCGTAAATTTATTAATCCACGGGAACGTAGATTTAATACTTTTTGTAAAATTTTTCGAATTTTGATTTAGGATTTCCTTCTTCTTCAAGAAAAAGACGACAAGTCTCTCAAAGCTGTAGGAGAGAGCCAAATTTTAACCGAATATGGAATATGGATGAATAATGTCACAGCTACATGGAAAAAAGTAAGATGCAATTAATACAATTTTAATTCTTATAAGTTTTGAAATAAATGCCGTAGCTGTGTTAGTTTATATAATTACACTGATTTTAAAGTAGATGCATAAGCAGTTATTAAATATTCCTATGTTGATTAACAAAAATATAATATTTTCGAGTTTACCTTTATCTTTTAATCCAACCACAGAAGTAACATTTACAATGATTTTGAAGAATAACACTTCTTAACGAAGGTAAAAATTTCACAAAGTTGAGAACGATCAAGTGTCAGCGTAATTTTGTAACTTAAAAACTGAAAAGAAAACGAATGATTTAAGATTTTTTCAAAAACTCTGGAAAAACCAATGCTAGAAAATGTTGTATTGGCATCTCACGGATTGAAGGCATGAACTGAGGGATAATACGAAACAAGGCACAATGTATTTTTATCGCCTATATTTTACAGACAGGAGAGATTACAGAACTTCTGGTATACAAGCAATTGTCATAGCATAGTGTACCTTTAATATATATGAATACCCTGACACTAATTTTAGCATTTATAAGGCATTATAAGCTATTTTATTAAATAATAAATTTACGTTATTATTATCTAATTTATGGTATATTATTTCTAATTTATAACGTATAAGATTATTTATATACAATTTAGTTACTTTACGCTTTGAATTTTTAAAAGGAAGCCTACCCAACATTAAATAATATATCTATAAACGTACAACCTGGAGAATTATTAACTGTTATAAGCCCTGTCGGATCAGGAAAGGTGAATATCTCCTATTTTAAATTTTATATACAGTATACTTTGTGATATAAAGCTTGTTTAGAATAACTAACAAAAATTTAAAAGTTATCCATTTATGTAATTCCAATCAAATTCATTTTTAAATTGTTATACTTAATTGTCACGTTTAAATAATTTGATGTTGTTGAATATTTACAGAGGAAATTAGTTACATAATGTAGAAAAAGAGAAAAAATGGTTAGAGAATAACTTGTATTGTTTTTGTGTGAATAATCTGTTATCGAATCTAACTTTTCATGCATTTCTTAATTAAATGAAAATTATTTTTAACAAGTCAAATTTTACCTGCAACTGGATATAAGCATATTTATAATTAAATTTCGTAAAATTTATTCATGTAACTTATTTTATCTGCAAATGATTCTTATGCGAAATTATTATTTTAATAATTTGTTATTACTTTATTCTTTTTTTTGAAACTGTTATTTTAACGAAGTAGCGTACATTCGAATTATTTTCATTGCATATAGTGAAGTTGCTCAACACATCCCATTACCTAAATCGTACAGTTTAAATTTTAAATTTAATATCGCGGAAATAGCGGTTCTGCCTTCAATAAGATGTACTGTAATTTCAGTCAAATACAGTGGTTCGCAGAGTGAATGTCTGTCATCGATGGCGTAGTATCAAATTTTTTCAACAAATAAGCTTAACTTTGTTTTCTTATAATTTTCTCTATATATTTGGTAACTTTCAAGCAAGTAAATTATTGATAAATTCATGTTCTTTTTTAAGTGTTCATTTCGTAGTGTTTTAGTAGTTGTTTACTGGAAACGAAATCCTAATAGTTTTATTCAATGTTTTCTTATGTTTATTTAAAATGTAATCTTAAGTTGTGTCTACATAAGTTTCGTATCGGTACGATTTAAGGAATTACTCTCTATGTTACTAACATTTTAAATGCTTACATGCTTATATTATTTACACGCAGTTTTTCATACTAAAAAAACGTTTTATTAATTTGATTAGACGTCTTTCTTATTGTCCATTTTGGGAGAAATTCCTGTTACTTTCGGTAAAGTGATAGTGAAAGGAAAAATTGCTTACGCTTCTCAAGAAGCTTGGGTATTCAACGGATCAATTAGAGAAAATATCTTGTTCGGAGAAGAATACGAAGAGGAGAAATATAAAAAAGTTTTGTATATAACTGCTCTAGAAAAGGTAATGCACTATTTTCATCTAGATATTAGCCACAATTTAGATTACTTATATTTATTGAAGTTGAAAAGTTGTTTGATACCAACTAGTAATTAAACGACAATTACTTTATACATGCTACATTAAGCTGTTAGTTATTATTAAGTTATTTCTTAGATTTTTAAAAAATATTATAAACTGTATATGATATTTTCGATTTTATATTTTGGTTTTGTTTTTTGTAGCAGTAAGTGCTTCGTTAAATGTATAAAATATTAACACAATGCAATAACATTCGTAATTATACATATTGTGCTTTTAATTGTGCAATGTACACAATAATAGTCAGTAGTTCTTACAGAGATAAAATATAATTTGAGTTAAAAGGAATTATTTAGATATTTTTTCTAATTGTCATTTTATTTTTTTATGAAAACATTTTTTTGAAAACGATACGGAAAATGTTAATGATCTTAAGTGTCTCGCTTTTAGTCGTTTTCGAGAAAGGGTTCAGGTGATTTCGACACACGGGTTATCGCGCTAATCACGAACTTTTTGCCTTTTTGTTGTGCACTATTTTATATTTTGTTTTTTTTCTGTGAATCTTGAGGAATAAACACTTCTATAACTTTTATCTTCTTTCGCTGGCTCAGGCCATTAACCACTTTGCAGTGATCGATTGATATATCTGTCAAGGGCAATCAGGTGGCACTAAAGAACGACGTATACATCCTCCAAGGAATTGTGCGAATATCGCGAAAAGCTAGCCAAAAACTACCGCGAAAAAATTCACATATAACAGGAATTATGTGAGAATAAAAAAGATTTTTCTTTACTAGACATAACTGATAACAATATTTTTCCGAAACGGTAATGAGAAAAACGCGTGGAAAAATATTTAAAAAATTTCCCACGTTTATTCTTCAATACATCATGATAGCGACATAGCTGACTAATGCACCGTACAAAGCTTAAGTTACACACGAAAATAAACAACAAATAATGCGTTCAAATCTAATAAAGAATCATTTATTCCAAGAATAGAAATAACACTGTTAGTGTATTTTTACATTAAACTAGCTGTTACCCGCGACATTGCCCGAGAGGATTTTTCAAGCAAACCCCATTTATATTCAGTATTTCAACAACCACAGTAATTGTTATATAACACCTACCGCTGAGAATGATGAGAATTGCCCAGAATCAAACGAACTGTTTTCAATTTGATCAATTTTCTGGAATGTCTACAATCCTTTATAATCGATATAATTATAATCTAAAAGTACAAAATCACACTTAGCTTTTTTATTCTTAAATCGTGCTTGCTACATTTCCAAAGTATATATGATTCAGTTCGTGCTCTCGTTGACCCTAATGTGAGTTTATACCTGAAATCTTAAAAGCTCAGATAAAAGGCTTGTTTTCAGAGTGTCGTGTATCACTCTTGTACACCTGTCTTTTTGTAAGCCTGACTGAACGATGCAGGATCTTGAATCAAAATTGAATCAGGCAGTCAGGGAAGGAAGCGTCAAAAGCAAAAGTAAAATAGTTATTTCTTATGATAATAAATAAACCTATAATTTCGGCAACTTAAATTTTATAAATTTTAAGTTATGTCCTCATTTTATGTGATAAATATATATACAGTGGAACCCCGGTTAACGAACTTAATCCGTTCCGCGACTCCGTTCGTTAACTGAATTGTTTGTTAACCGAAGCAATTTTTCCCATAGAAATTAATGCAAATGCAATTAATCCGTTCTAGTCTCCGAAATTTTTGTAATTTCATTTGTAATATACAGCAGATTTTCTTTGATGAAAATGTAGGAAAACGTAGTATCTATCATTACAGCAACAAACATGTAAACTTTGTTTAATAAAATAGCACTGTACATACCTTCGTTTGTTGTAGTTGGTGGCAGAAAAGTGGANGGTTTTTACTTTTAATACCATACTGCTGATGTCTTAATAGCTCAGTATTAAATAAAACTTCTTTATATTTTTCGTGGTTAAAGGTTTTAACAACAGATTTTTTAATTCCTTTAGCTGTTTTTTTATTTTGATTATCGAAAATATACGAATACATTTTCGGTTTTAATGAACAAAATTCTATTATAGGTTTAGACGCTGTCTCGTCTTTAAAATATCCTAGCTTATTTTTATTTGTTGCATCAAATAATTCATGTGTGTTAGGGTAGTTGCTGAAATCAAAAATATCTGGAAATGATTTAAAGTCGTTATATAAATTATTCATGTAAATTTGAAGCATTAGCGAATTGGTATCTGTATATAATAAATTCACATTTTCACCATATTTATTTTTAAATATTTTATAAAATGTTTGATACATATGCAATTTACTTAATTCTAACACATAAAAACCTATATAAATCAGTTTATCCAAACATAAGTTAATTTTTTTATTTTAAAAATCTTGAGATTATCATTAATAATTTGGATTATCATTAATAATTTTCGAGAGCTGAGTGAGATAAATACTTTTGACATTGATTTTCAGTCATAGCTGTTTTCAAATTTAAACGTTTTCTCACATTCTGACATGTCTTATCGAAGAAACTGTCGTTCATTAACTTGAAGAAACTTTTATCATAATCATTCGTTGATTCCTGCTGTTTTTTATTATTAAACAATACATAATTTTTAAGCCACGGTTCTTGATTAAATGCAAGCACTCGATGAATTTTAGTTAATATTAAACCCTCTTCTAAATAAAATTTTAAATTCATATAATGAATTACATAATTTTGTTTATTAAACAAAGTCAAAAATTAATTTATTATTATTAATACAGTATAACCTCGATTATCCGGACTAATTGGGGATGAAGGTAGTCCGGATAAGAAAAAATTCGGATTAATCGAAATACTTTAATTTGTCTTTTAATGACAATACAACACGTTTTCTTTTCGACGACATATCGGCAATATTAAAAGTAAATACCGTATTTAAATCGTGGTCAAATTTTCAAAAAACAAACGTTCATATTGAATTTGGACTACTACTGACCAACGCTAACAGACTACCTATTGTTTAAAAGGCCCTCTGATGGCACAAGAAGACAGATTTTATAAAATAAAAAGCAGTTGAAACTGCATTTTTATGAATAAAAATTTGACAAACTATTTATCGTTTTATGACGGGTAAAATTTTTTCGCCGCGTTCGCGGCTTTAAGTAATGCATAAACCTTCCAGGCGTGAGGCCCTTCGGACCGCGAGGCATAGGCGATGGCCCATGTCATCCATGCCTTACGCTACCCTTGGTCATAAAAATGATGTAATTTGAATATAAATTATTTATAAATACAGTAGATCCCCCTATAAAACCGTTTCCTATAGTTATGATTCCTATAAAAATTGTGGCAGTATCTGTAAACAACGGTAAAAATAACTCCTATAATACGTAAAACGTTATCGGGCAGCCGAACTANTTCATTTGTAATATACAGCAGATTTTCTTTGATGAAAATGTAGGAAAACGTTGTATCTATCATTACAGCAACAAACAGGTAAACTTTGTTTAATAAAATAGCACTGTACGTACATATCTTCGTTTGTTGTAGTTGGTGGCAGAAAAGTGAAGATATACGAACCTTAATGCTTAGAAGGGGAATCTCCTCCAAAAAATAACGGGTAGCACTTCATTGAAAAATTCTTCGAGTCGAAGTCTCTCTCAGTAAGAAAGCCCACCAGTGGCTAAGCGGTCTTCGTACCCTGAACACGGAGAATTCGTTCTTGAGCTCTCACCTCACTCAAACGGGCTGGCCATGTGGAGTTTTTCGAGTTTTCTCCACGTCTGTAACGCCTAAATAGGGGTCAGTTTCCCTTAAAAACACCTTCCAGAAGGCATTCTCCCTAGACAGATCGCCCAAGTGTTGCGTTGCCATAACTTAACAAAACAAACATACTTTGCGTAAGGAACAAGAAATCGATCTAAAGTTGATTGTCTTACTCTTTTAATCAAAATTTTTCTCAAATGCGATAGCGCATTGTCGTTAATATTGCGTTGTCGTTTTCTATTGCCACTATGACTTTTTTCTTTCATGGATGCCATATTGATTAAATATATAAATCACAAAACTGAAAAAAAGAAGTATAGCACAAACACTCGGAAAAGCAATACTTAACTCGCACATGCCTAACACCAACTAAAATTTGACACAAAATACCGTTACGTTCGTTATCCGAATTTTGTTCGTTATCTGAGACAAAATTTTTGCAAAATAAGGGTTCGTTAACCGATTTGGTCGTTAACCAGGTCGTTCGTTAACCGGGGTTCCACTGTATTGTATATCGATCATTTAATAATTTAACAAGTATTGTACAATAAAATGCAAATCTTTAGTTGATATGTTTTTATGGTGAACACTTGGAAAAAGTATTATCGTGTCCATTAGCCTGAGCACTGTACATATCGGATTTAGATTTATACCTTAAATATAATACTTAGATTTAATGATACTTATAATTAATTTAAATTTTCAAAAATGTACTTGAATATGTATTGAAGTTATGTTTAGTGTAAAAAATGTTCTACTTCTTAGTGCATATTATATTGAACATAATCACCTCGCAGTTTACATTTACCAATTTTAGGATATAAGTTTATTTCCTAAAGGAGATCTAACTGTTGTGGGAGAAAGAGGAGTGATAATGAGCGGTGGGCAAAAAGCAAGAATTAATCTAGCAAGGTAAACTAACTCTTACTCTACTTGTTTGTTTATCTTAGGTCAAAAATTAGCTCGATGGGAATGAAAAAACTATGTATATATTTCTTGTCTTTTGTAATAAGTTTATTTTACCATGATTATCATTTTTATGTTTTTTAGAGCATTATATCTGGATGCCGATATATTCCTCCTTGATGATCCACTAAGTGCTGTTGATGTTCCAGTGGCAAAACATATCTTCGAAAAGTAAGTATTTAAGTATTATCTATGGTATATTGGAATACATTTTCGCTTATTATTCATTTCAGATGTATAATGGAATATCTGAATGAGAAGATTTGTATTCTAGTTACGCATCAAGTACAATTTTTAAACTCTGCAAGTAAAATTTTAGTGTTAAATAAGGTAACGATACTATTTGTTTACTGGTTTTCTTTCTAATTACTTTGTGAATAAAAATGACATTATTTTCTATTTTAAAACACACCAATTTAACGTTATAATGTTTAGAATAAGAAAATAATTATGAAGTTAACTGTACTGTAACTAAGCATATACATAACATTGGGGTGTATTGCAATATATAAGCTTTTTCTCAACAAAAACTTCTTCTCGGTATAAATGATGAAAATATGCAAAATTCCTATAAGCCCTGTGATGGAAAAAAGGAGACTAGTATTTTTCAGTTATTTATATCTATTCACGCACTGTTGAGTTTCAGATCTGTTTGCCATGTTTGCATTATATGTTGTATACAGCAGTAAATAGAAATAGGGATTGCATCACAAGTTAACCAATGCGTCTCTTAATATACCTGTAATTCAATATCTATCACTGGTAAATTTTTGAAAATACTTTGCACTCATTAATTGTTGGAGACCAAATATACAATGTGTGACAATTAAATTTCAGGACTGGGGTAATAAAAGCACACAAAGAACATATAATAAAAACCCTTTTAATATGTTTCAGAGTAATCCTTGTAAAGAACAATGCACTTCTCGCAACACTTGTATAAGTTCATGAAACACTTGGCAAAGTCACTTCTATTCACAGCATTCAATTTCTTGGTCACATTGCGCTGTATGTCCTCCAAGTCGTCGAATCTTTGCTCCTTCAATGTGATTTTGGTTTTCGGAATCCAGTAAAGAGGGGACATTGTCAACATCTTGAATGAACTGTTGACACTCTTCCAGTAGGAGACTCTTCTGAATTTCAGTGAGATAGTGCAGAGCAAAGCGGAAGCAGAGTTTTCTTTTGCCCAAATCTTCGGTGATGATTAAGCGATTTGTCTCTAGATTGATACCAATTGTCTCTGCTATCATCCGAATGCACATTCGACGGTCATATCGCAGCAAGTCTCTGATTTTTTTACTGTTTTCTGGTGTTTGAACTGATTGAGGTCATCCAGGGCGAGAATCATCCTCAAGATCTTCCCAACCATCCGTAAAATGCGGAAACCACTCGAAAACACAAGAGGGGATAGGGGATCATTCACATAAACTTGCTATATAAAGGGATTCGTCTCTGTTGTACTTTTTCCCAACTTGTAACAAAACTTAATGTTTGCATTTTGTTCCATGAGAAAATGTGACAGCACTTTCTCACAGCAATATGTGAATGGAGTACAGAAAAAGAACGAGTTACGAGACATGAACAAATCTTTGCTGAAAAGTAGCCAGATGGTTGAACTATTATGATAAGCTTAGACAAATTTCTGCATGCTGACACTGCAGCGCTACACAACCAGTCCTGGAATTAAATTTCACACCTCGTATATTTTTATACCTTTACACGTATGTTTATATATTTATATATTAATTAAAGTTTTAAATTTACAATTATATTTATATATATTATAAATTTATTTTAGGAAAAATTTGAAATCGTTGGCAATTACAATAAAATAGAAAATTTAGAAATGCTTACAGGAATTTCATCTGATAATGAAATCGCTGAAAATAGGATGGAATTAGAAACTGGTCTTTTGAACAATGATAAAATAGTTGAAAGTACTCAAACTGATATGTCTGATCATATTGAAAATATTAACAACAATAATGTGGTAAGAATTTGTTATGTATTAAACAGTTATATGAGTGAATTATTTTAGTGTAGAAGTAGTATACGATCAATACACTTTGGGTTATAAAAATTAATTAGTATTAATTAGTATATAAATTTAATATTGAAAAAAATTTTTTTGAATTATATCGAAATAAAGACCGATACAGTATAGATTATATTTAATTTGTATAAGAATTTAATAATACAAAACGATAACACCACTTAAAATTTTGATGCAACCCCCTCTGTCATACCCTGAACCTACTCATGTAGACCCGTGCTATCTCTTTGTTCGAACTTTTCGCCTTATCGTCAGATGTAGCAGTAACAGAGAAAATGTGACTATTTTTATCTGCAGATAATATACGATTTGAGTTTAAAAAAACGATTTGTTCTTAAAGAAAAATATGATTGGCTGTTAGTTTTTAACGATGTGATTGATATTGGAAATATAGGCAAGCAAAGTATGGTAATATATTTCTTATATAATGGAATTATTGGACCACGTTTTTTAATTAATTTCGTTAATTTTACTGATCTCTGTAGATAATATACGACTGGTTGCTAGTTTTTAAAAAAAATATGATTGGTTTTTATAAAATTTAACTATTTTTAAAATTGATATAATTTTCTTCTTCATCGAATTTTATTTAAGTTTTTTTTTTTCATTATATATATTTTTTTTATTATATCATCAATAATGTTACTAATATCACGAGTATAGAGAAACAAACTGTGATAATTTATTTCTCAACAGAATAATTGGGAAGAAATCTTTCTCTACTATACCCTAAAATGACCCCCCTGAAGTAAGTTGTGGGACTTCTTTCTTTAAATAATTATTCAAAAGCGGCCCTGAAGTAAACTGCATTTTATCATCTATTCAATATGTTTTGTTCATAGACTTATTTCTGATTTGTAGATAATACAAAATCTTTTTCTACTACACCGTTGAAACAGTCCTCTGAAGGTAAGCTGTGGGACTGCATTCTTTAATTAATTTATTGAAAGCACCCCGCTGCATTCTATTGTGACCGAAGGGTCGGCACCTCTTTGGTGCCCTGTCAGGATGACACCACCGCGTCTCGGCGGACACGGAAGCCGCGTTATTTAGGTCACGCGAGCGGTCACGTAACGGAGCGATCAGAGTCGAGATAGAAGGAGAGACAACGCACCGGAAGTGATTTACTCAGACGCTTTTTTAACGTAACAACTGTTTAATGATTAATGATAGGATATACATTAGTGCCGCTGTTAGATACATTAGGGCTGCTATTAGATACATTGCTCGCTTTAGTATATAATAGTATTAAGATATTACGATATTAAGATATTACGTTTCTTCCCATATTGAGAGAGAGAGTTTACAGAAGTTCGCGTGTCGATATTTACCTTGTATGAAATCCCAAAAGAAGGCAGTTCCGGACTCAGAAAACAGAAGACACAGTTCTTAGGCGTAGAAATATCCAAAGGCGAAGAAATATCCAAGGGCAAAGGAATATCCAAAAGCGAGGCACAGGGATAACTGGAGTGGTCCGAACGAGGAACTGGTGACGACTGACTCACTTTGTTATCGTGTCTAATGTTGAATTGTTAAAATCGCGCTATTAAGTCGAAAGGTGCTGAGAAAGCGTCGTTATTAAGCCTGAGAACTTAGCAGATGTTTAGCTCCCAGTTGTAAAAGTTGACAGTTATTAAACAAAAATATAGCTGTACTGTGATCTTATGACACCGTGGAATGAAGGTAGAACTACAATGTGATATTATGATGAGATGATATAAACACATCCGAATTCGGA
>NW_019385193.1:199513-202730 GCF_000671375.1 Centruroides sculpturatus
GATAATTTAAATCAACCTCTAAAATATAGCCTATATTATTCCTATCAGGAATATTACAAATGTCTAAAGCATTTATCTCATCCTCAGATAACCATCTGAAATTATTTACAGGTAAATAAGAACTCATCACAAATCCGTAGAGATTATTAGCATCTATCGAAATAATATAGTTATGTCGTTGATTTTTATCATAGGTTTCTGGAATTAGAGGATTGTTGGCCCTCGCGAATCTTTTCGAAGTTAGGCTAATTCCGCCGCGAATTGCTTGTTCAATAAAAAGGTACATATTAATATCTTTAAATAATTCGAGTTGAATTTTTGTCATTTTTAATCCACAATTCCATGTTAAGTCTGGAGCTGTTATGAAATATACTGGATCTAAATTATAATATTTTAAACTTAATTTTCTAAAATTTTGGAATATATCGGCTAGTAATAAAGTGTCAACATATTGATATAATTTTAAATAATTTTTAAAATTTTTACAACGAAATTTTTTCCAAACTAATTTTTCATGATCATAATCATTATCGCTAATATTTTCTCCAGATAATTTGTTATAAAAATATTTTTTGGCAATAAACATTTCTCGTTTAAAATATCATTGTTTTTAAAATAAGAATAGGGAAAAATTTCTTTTCTTTTTAATAAATTTTTATTTTCGTTATTATAGAAAAATTGATTAAAAATAGGAAAATTATAATTCGAATTTTTTAAATTTTCTGTTAAAGTAGTTAGTGAGGGAATTTAAAAATTGATAACTATCTATAAATTTGAAATGATCTAAAGTAAATGTTGTAAATTTTTCTGAATTTATGGTGATAATCTGAATTCTTGTAAATAGTTTAGGAGGAATATTTTTGAAAATCAGATGGGAGTCATAACCTGTAAAATTATGTAGTATAATAAGAATAAATTTTTTGAATCTATAATTTAAATTACAATGGTTATGAGCTATTATGCGATAATTACCTGTTAAATGATCGTGATCTCTTACTCTGATATCATCATAATTAAACCCCTCCTTACATATATGACACCGATGTTCGTAATTATCGGAAATAGTATCTACATTCATTTATACATAACTGGTTATTTTATCTAATAAAATATTTAATTGCTTCTGGATATTAAATAAAAAATGCTTAATGGCATCTTTACCACAATAAAAATTAGAATACAATAAATCATCATCATTTTCTATAATAACGATAAAATAACATATAGGTTTATGAATCTGAATAGCTTTAGTGAAACTAGAATTTAGATCTACAGCGTTTACACAAACTTCTTCTAGAATCGATTCAAAATCAGAATAAATTACTATCGGGTGATATAATTGCTTCTCGTAATTAGTAAATTTAGCAACTGCTCTTTTTCCAGTTGGGGTAGAAACTTTCTGATATTTATGATTAGAACATATTTTCGCATGCTCGTTTAAAGTATGGCTTCTTTGAAAGCCTATAAGACAGCGTTTACAAAATTTTCATATTTCCGAATTTTCTGTCAATAGTCTGTTAAAGTTTTTAATTAGAAAATAATGGGATTTATATAATAAAAAATTAATTTATTTTTCGAATTGATATTTACTTATATAAATAGGATAAATTATGTTCTTTTATTACCAAATACCTGAATTTTTAAACCATTTTTTTTTTCGAATGACAGAAAATTTTAATATTTACTGGAAATTTTAGAGTATTTGTATTTAAATATTTTTAAAATTTTCTGTACGAATAACTCGAATTTTTGTTGTTGCTATTTGGATACAAACTAGCAATTATACAGTATAAAAAACATTGATTATCACTACATTTAATATTCAACAAACAATGCTTATTAATTAAATGTTTTGGTAGGATGATATTACCACATTCACCACTCTCAGCCTTATAAATTCCTAAATGAATATCTAAAAATATAATTTCCTTAATTATCCACCCTGATCCGTTTTTTATAAACTGATCAATGAAGTTTAAAATTGTATCAAAAGCATTTGTTAACCTTTCATCGATCATATACCGAGATAAAATANTTCGGGAAGGTGAAGTTGGATTTCTTTAAGAGTGGTTAATAACACTTCCTTAGGAAGGAAATAGGTGCTGAGTCGTCCCTGTTCTAGGGTTTCAATGGCATTACGTAATTCAAGGATTAGAGTGCGAAATTCTCGAATGGAGAATTCCGTGGCTCGTACTGCCGATTCAAAGACTAGATAGTATTGTTGTTGCTTTACTGCTTCTTCAATTAGGGTTTGCTTCTTCATTAGAGAATAGATTTGTTGTCGATTTATTTTGGCAATACGTAAGGTATCATTAAGTAGAGTAGCCTGTGACTGGATGAGGTGAATAAATTCTTCATTCGTTTCTGATAATTGCGATAATTTGTTGTCTAAAGTTTCGATGTCTTCAGAGGTAGCTGTCCCAAATAAGTATTTTAAGATTTTGCCTCCTACGTTAATTAATCCTCGTCTCTCTCGTGTAATGTTGTTAAGAGTTACTATGGTTTTTAGTTGTTGTCGGGGCTGCTTTTAGTCGGATGTTGTTCGTATAGGTGGAGGAAGATATTCTTATCGGTATGCGGCTTCGCGGCGAATATAGTTTTGTACAGGCTTTTGCATCTAAGATTCTCGGATTCTGTGGGGACGTTGACTCGTTGGAACATCCAAATATTGGGAAAAATGGGAAACAAAAAATGATGAATATCATGGAGAGGATGATTACAATAACTTTGATGGCTGTATGGAGAGCTGTCAATTGAATTGTTCGTCGGTCGGACTCCGTTTGTTGTTCTCGCCGATTCTCTATGTTGAGTGGACTTTGGGTTTGTTTATTCTTTTTCTCCACGTGTATCCGTTCATGCGTCCTTTCTGAAATCTGCTCCTCTGTTAGTTTTCTTCCCTTTTCGTTTGTGGCTATAACTTCTAAGTTCTTGTCTTTAGGCCTGGCTAATTTCTCAATGTTCTTTTCTGTACTCGATTTGTTTCTCGAGGTTGGCTGGTATTTTGCAATGAATTCTCGGTGTTTTCTTAATATGGGTTTCCCTCCGATCGCTTTTATGTCAGGTTGCTCTGAGATGCTTTCCTCTGTCCGGATTCCTCGGATAGTAATTTCTTTATTGATCCTTTTCAGGTTATTCCGTTTTGTTATCTTCTTGGGAGTGGCCATGTCTTTGAAGCCTAACACTCTTCCATCTGGGAGCTTTATTATTTCTGTAGAGA
>NW_019385193.1:209915-212245 GCF_000671375.1 Centruroides sculpturatus
ATCATCTTTTCCCATACGATTACATGTAAAACCAAATAATTCGTTCCAACGCGAAAAACATACTCAAATTAAAGCCAAGTAATACATTTAAAAAAATAACTGTAGTAAGAAAAACAAATGAAAAATGCGAACTAATGTAATGTCGTATGGTGAGTTTTTGTTCGTATCGTGGAGCAAAAATATGTTCGAATTTCATGTCGTATCCTGAAAATTTCGTATGCTGGGGCGTTCGTAACCTGAGGTACCACTGTATTATTATTATTATTATTATTAAAATAAAAGTTACTTACCATGATCAGACATGATTTTTCCTTTAGCGAATGTTTTCTTAGATAAATCGATGAGTTTTTTTCTGGTAGTCGGTCAATGAGTGAAGTTTAAGAAAAATTTACACCCGCTCTTATCCTAAGCTACTGACCTACAAACCTTGTTAGAAGCGACAATTAAAACTAAAGTTAGAGCACATCCTCTTCAAAGTAATGCGTATTGAGAGGTTAGGTCATAAGGAACAGTTTGTTTTCTTTGTCTTGTCTTCGAAGAGTTATTATCTAGGTCATGAGAACATCTTCTAACTAGGATGGAGCTGTTTTCACGTGAATGTCATCGACCTTGGAGAGCTGATTCATTTCTTTTACTAATATTTAAAGATTATTTCTGTTAAATCTATAAAAACTAACACATAACCCTCTAAGGAGGATAATATAATATTTTTTTTAATATAGCATTTTAATATAGCATTTTTTCATGAGCCACCACGAAAATATCGTGGTGGCTGATGAAAAAAGTGCAATTGCCAGATATAGAGCTATAAATAGAAAGGTGAGAAATTATAATAAAAATAAAAGAACCCCTCTAGTCATGGCTGTTCTTCTTCAGACGGTCTATATCCCATACAAGGTTAGAGACCATTTTCTCAGCAGACAGCAGTGGGTAATGATGGCATCCAAAAATCAGAGACTTGCTGCTGCTGGGGCAATCGCACCCCAAAAGGAGGAAGAAGACTCTACCTGCTATTACAATCTAGCAGAAGGGCCTAGCTCTCCGCTGGAACCAAGTGATAGCAGCGATGAGTCATCATCCGAGGAAGAGGATTCTACCTCATTTGAGTCCTCATCCGAGGATGATAATTCTTCTTTCTCACAAGAAGAAGAATCACCACAAAAAGACAGAAATGGAGGCCTTAAAACAGGTGTGTATTAAATAAAACTTCTTTATGTTTTTTTAGTATTGAAAACATTTTTAACGAAAAAGTAAAAAGTACACAATTCTGTTGGATATAATCAATATTATATCTAAGCCTAACTCATATATAAAAACAGTTCGATATTTACGGCGAATCAGATGATTATGGTTGTATTTTCCGAATAAATAGTGCGAACACGCAATTTAAAAAAAATGATAGATTAACCTAATCTGCACCCCCGTAACATGTCCTATCAAGTCAAATGAGGAAAATCCAATTACCTATTTTTGTGGGTCAAGCTGAATGCACAAGTTGTTTATTAGCGGTCTACCTCCCATACTGTAGTATAGGAGGTTAGGCCTTAGTTAGGCTTATCTAGGGTATTAGGCTTAGGTTTGCTAAGCCTAACTTTTCTGCTAACTTTAATTTCTAAAGTTCAGCATTTTGGGAGCCAGCCATCTTGCCATCCCCAACTACAGGGCCAGAGACAACAGGAACAGTAGCCATATTGGTGAGTGCAGACTTTTCTACTTTTGGTTTAGGAGGGACCCGCTATAGCAGCAGACTGGTCCCCAGCTAGCCAGGGTTACCACTGGCCAAGCTTGCTTGGCCAACTCCACACCAGCCACCGACCATATAGGCAGGCTACACAGGTTCCACTGGTGTGTGCCAGCAACTGTTGGACAGTCACATATAGCGTCGGGCAGCTCATCTGAAACACCAAGAAGGTAGCGTCAGGCAAGCTCTGTGGACAGTCAACACACAGCGTCGGGCAAGTTTTTAGTGTATAATCCTCAACATCAGCCAAGCTGTTACAGCCATCAGCTGTTACTAGGTCGCCGCCTTTAACCGGTAAGTCTCTCTAAGTTCACCGGCCAACCAATTTCCCCCTCTGTCCGAGGCAGACTACGTCTCCTAGGACAGAGTTTTTTGGCCTTCTGGCACCTTTCCATCTTACCACTTATCACACTACACTCTCCGGTTGGCCTAACCACTGTACACATTCCATTATGTCTACTGTCAATCATTCTCAACCAACTGCCAATGGTCCACCTGAATCTCGTGTCATCATCGACACCCTGGAAGACACTATACTCAAGGAAGCCAACCAGCATTTTCTCAAAATCATGGACTTGCTCCCTGAAAA
>NW_019385193.1:215703-217803 GCF_000671375.1 Centruroides sculpturatus
TGAAACAATATTTAATTAACAATTTATAGCTCAAAACGCGAATAAAACAAGCGAATTTACAGCGATTGTTTACATTTGATTTCCAAGATCATTGCCGAAAGGGGGGAGATATTTCCCGGCAATTTATAGCTAGACTGTTTTCACAAGTTTCCCATTGGTTAGTAAATGTAAAAAAATGCCAACTTGCATCGTCTAATATACGAAGAATCATCATAAGTAATATATAAAAATTATATGATAAAAATAGAATAATAATTAAAATGATTAAAAGTTAATTAGACATTAATTTTGAAAACAATATTATAACAAAAAAAACAAAAATATAAATATATAAATAAATAACGATATTATAAAGTATAATAGACACCGCGCGACAACTTCAGCGCGATAAAGTTATTGCGACACTCGCTATCGGCAACGGCGACAAATTAATTGACGTTTTTTTACCCCCTCCGTGAGTCGCATGGGTCTGTCATACCCATGCGACTCGTAAAGCATTTTTTTTCTAAAAAATGAGCGTTGCTATGCAAAAAATTTTAACAGCATGTTAATCTAATTAAAAAGTTTGAGGAATATTAATTTTTTCAAATTTTTCAAAAAATATTTAATAGTAAAAAATTTTGACTGAAAATCGCGTCGGGTCTGTCAGACCCATGCGACTAACAGAAGGTTAAGGAAAATCATGTACCAGTATTTTCCTCCTAGTTTATTATAAATAGTGCCTGAGTTTCCGTGGATATAATTTCGAATAGCAGCATATCTTGTAATAGAAGAACTTTGTAATAAAAGAAAATGACAACGATTGAATGCTGGAAATTAACGAAACTGAATAGTAAGTTTTTTTATGTGTTTAGTATTAATATTATATATATATATAAATTAATTTTTATTATTTAGATTATCCAGGGGTTATAATCGATTGCGAGGGGTTGAGATTTAAAAATGAGTTCCCCTTACAACTCTATGACGGTTTTTTAACGAGGCAAATCGGATAAGTAGGATTTAATTCCGAGGAATTTGGGATTCTTAATTTTTTCCATCTCAAAATACAATGGAGGAAATTAATCCCTGCTGATAAAAATCCGTCAGATTTTGTAACAGCTTACATAAGCTATATTTGGCATATCGCGGTAAAAATGATGATCAGTGGATACTTATGAAAATGTTGTATTCACTATCCAAAATTTTTTCAAAAATTATGGTTTTATTTTTTTTAATGGTGGGGAAATTAAAAAATGTTTAATTAGGAGGGGGAGCGACTGCATTCTTAAAATCGACTCATTTGATGTCGAAAAATCCGGGGCACCAAAATCCTCGAAAATTAAAATCCCATGTCCTCATCATGAAAACTTCATCGATGTTTTTTCATACAAGTATTGATGTTTTTTGTGATGTTTTTTCATACAAGTATTACATGACAACAGGTAAAAAATATTTTATATTGTTTTTAAATATTATCACATTTCAGAAATACTGAATATATATTTTTTTATTATGTAGAATTGTATGACATTTTTTGAAAAAAAATCATTGAGAAAAAAATGTAAATTTTTGTGAATAAAAACACAGTTTTTATATTTTAAATAGATTTTTTTATTAAATTACATCACTGGTTATTAGTTATTACAATCGGTTTTGATAAATAAAAATTACTTTTAGCAAAATTTTTTACAAATTCATCATTATAAAATTTATCTGTTACATGCAGTTCTGATAAACATAGATTTCTATTAATTTTATATAAAAAATATAAGCAGAAATAACCACAGTTTAAGGAAAACAAACTTTGATGAATAATATTATTCCAACAATATTTTTTTGAATTTCGTTTTATAAATCTGATGATACTCGCTTTCCTCGGTTTTAATCCATAACTATCGTAATAAATGCAAGAATTTTTATCTTTCGTAAAAAATACCGATACCCAATGACTTCCGGGCTTATTTTTTTCATCTAAATTAATTATAAAAGATTGTTTATTACCAACTCGAAACGGTAGATTGTCAGATGCAAAAACACCTCCAAAATTTCTTTTTATTTTCGGATCGCTCGCTGCTAATCTCCACAACGTAACGGTATTCATTAATAATCGACGAATAC
>NW_019385193.1:218251-244017 GCF_000671375.1 Centruroides sculpturatus
ATGATAGATTAACCTAATCCCGTAACATGTCCTGTCAAGTCGAATAGGAAAATCTGTAACATGTCCTGTCAAGTCGAATTGGAAAAATCCGGTTACCTATTTTTGTGGGTCAGGGTGAATGCATAACTTGTTTATTAAGGAAAATCCTGTATCAGTATAAATACTGCCAGAGGTTCGGATAGCAGAAAAATGAATAGTAAGTTTTGTGAATAAAAAACACAATTTTCATATTTTAAATAGATTTTATTTTATTGAATTACAACACTGGTTATTGGTTATTACAATCGGTTTTGATAAATGAAAATTATTTTTAACAAAATTTTTAACAAATTCATCGTTATAAAATTTATCTGTTACATGCAGTTCTGATAAACATAGATTTCTATTAATTTTATATAAAAAATATAAGCAGAAATAACCACTGTTTAAGGAAAACAAACTTTGATAAATAATATTATTCCAACAACATTTTTTTTAAATTTAGTTTTATAAATCTGATGATACTTGCTTTCCTCGGTTTTAATCCATAACTATCGTAATAAATGCAAGAATTTTTATCTTTCGTAAAAAATACCGATACCCAATGACTTCCCGCCTTATTTTTTTCATCTAAGTTAATTATAAAAGATCGTTTACTACCAACTTGAAACGGTAGATCGTCCGTTGCAAACACTCCTCCGAAATTTCTTTTTATTTTCGGATCCCTTGCTGCGAATCTCCACAACGTAACAGTATTCATGAATAATCGACAAACACGGTTCGTGAACGATCGATTTCTAAGGTATTATTATATTCTAACAAACAAATAACGTTTATGGTTTCTGGTATCGCCTTCGAAAACTTTAATTCCACAGAGATATTTCCTAGCTGGTCTACACTAACGTGCGACTCGGAAAACCCAATTTATCAGGTGTAAGATCAAAACAATATAAAGTATTTCCGTCTCGGTACTCGTCGTACGATATATTTATAGATTTGTGATGATAAATACATTCGGTATCTTCGAATAACGAGATAAAATTTCTTGCATAAATGTTATTGCTATAATCTGGAGTATAGGGATTAGAAGAAATCATTTGACTGTCTTTTGATAAACATATATAATTTAAATCATAATTTTTTAAATTAAAAGGATTACGCTTCACATTTCCATAAAATGCAAAATTAGAAACTAATCCAAGAGTTATTCTATAAGCTAGTTGGCCGATAACAACGTTTGATATACTTGTAGATTGAATCCCGCTAGTTAATGTAAAGACTTTCACATCTGTTTGACAAAACGGTAATTTAATTATACCAGTCTCTAATGCTTTTTCAATTCCTATCTGTACTCGTATTGATGAACTAACTTCAACTTTATTAATTTTCAACGATGCGTTTTTAATAATAATTTTATAGTCGTCATTATTTACCATTGGCGCAAAATTTTCTTTAGATCTTTCCAAATTAATTCTTAGGTCTACATTGTTCGTTAGAAGCTTAGGCTGATTTGCTAAATCGATATGAAGACGTCTCATTAAATCTAAAATTCTACTTTTTTTGCTGATGTTAAATTTTTTAACTAATCCGTAGTTAGTATTATTTTCATCTAACGGATTTATCGAATCTATTTGTCCCGCAGTATCTTTAAAAAATAATGCGCTCGTTAAAAAAGTTTCTTGAACTTCTTTTGAATTAAATAGCGAGGCATCTAATATAGCGCGGTAGGGATAATTAACCTGCGTAATTATGGGCTTGTTGTTTAAAAAAAACAGTACATTGAGAAAACAAACTATTTAAAAAATAATTAACAGGAGTAACTTTTTCTTCCGAGCCAAGGTTTGATCCATTTTTTTACGATTTTCGCTTAAATACATAGATAAATCAAATGTAGATCCATATAATGCTCACCAGATCCTGATATAAAAAACTCTATAGGCGATCGACTATCGCTACTGTTTGTTAGAGGTTGAGCAATTACTATATACGTATTGTCGATAGGCAGCTGTGTTGCCACATTCGTAAATAAATCTAATTCGGATTTGGTACAGCCACACAAATGGACGTTCATTGTTTCTTAATTACCAAAAATATCGTTAAGTTTTTCACTTTTTCTTTTGCGACTGAGTTAATCTTTTTGGTCGTTTTCATTTTATACCCTTGCTGTTTTACCTGTCTGCACTTTTTAAAGCACTTGTTCCTTAATTTCAGATCGTACATATTTAAAATGATTTTTTGTAGAATTTTTAAACGACTTCCCTCCAATTACATCTGATCTGACATTCGATGCAAATTTTAAACTTTTCCCCCTAGATACTTTCCTACTCTACTAAGAATAGGAATAGATTTACGAAATAAATCCTCGAAAAATCCGTATCCTCTCTGTATTTGCGGTCCAGCAAAATAAGTCCCTCTACCATATTGTTGTGTAAATAAAGGAAAATCGTGTTTTAGTATCGTTCCTCCTGCTTGATTGCAGTAATAATCTATACAATCTCGGGAATCGAGCTTCATTTTTTACTTCACAAAGACGAACTAACGTTAATAAATAAAATATACCAATATTTACATCTGTTTAAAGGATAAAACTAATAATGTCTTTTTTCCAAAAAAGACAATTTCTTTTCGGCTAGCAGTTCTCAGCTCGATTTCGATTGTATCTACATAATTACGTCGTAAAGGAAGGTATAGAGGTGATTGGTAGACTCTAACTATTTGATCTGTCCTTTCCCCATTACAGGTATAACCCTTAAAAGTGGAGCGGTTATATCCCCAACATGATGAGATGCAACGATATTCGAATAAATAAAAATTTCTGAAGTTCCGGCAGATAATTCGATGGGATACTTGCTCACATATTCACCTTCGGAAAATTTGCTTTTTTTAAATCCTAACAAATCTTTTAATTTGTTTCCGAATTCAATCGTTATATTTTTATGAACTTTTAAAACGATTTTGTTATTAGGTAGTAATGCTAATTTAATATATTTAATAATTCCAAGAAATTTTTTAACAGAGGAATATAACCTGATGAGAATAAAAAATTTTTCCTCTACATTGATTTCCTCGACAAGTTTTTTATTTATTTCTATTAAAGTTATAAACTGATCATTGTAAAATCTAGGATTTGATAGATATTTCTTACTCGCTCCTCGCAATATTAAACCCGAACTCTGTTGTTTAAATGCAATATCTTGTTTTAATGAATTTAAAACATAAAGTAGCTTCTGAGCATTGTTTGTCTAAAATATGCAACTTGAATCCCTCTTCCAAATTTAGTTTTACATTTTTATAATCCTTGTCTAAAACAAATTCTGCCATCTTAGATCCTGTTAACGAAAACTATATTCTTGTTTATCCAATCGAAAACCGTTCTTTCTTCATTTTCATCGCCTGTAGATAATGGAATCTCACATGTTTCATTGGTTATTTTTTTTCTACTAATTTTATGTCTAGTAATAGTATAATCGTTATTGTGATTTGATATATTAAACCAATTTCTAGGAATAATAACCTCGCTCAGACCTACTACCCATTTCCCACGTAAATCAATAGGTAGACTCATTTTCACGGTGAAATGAGACTGCTTATTTTCGGGAAATAACTCCATCCTGGCGTTGCTTATCAGAGTGATGAAAAAGTCCGACTGCATCATTTTGTTACCTTCTGTAATTCTTTTGTATAAAATCTTCCTTCCAAAATCTCGTTATTTAGATCTTTCAATATATACGTCGGAGGATGAAACGAAAAACGATCGTAAATAATAAATATTTCTTCTGTCCAACCAGGTAGGTATCCTCGACTAAATATTGTACGTATTTTCGAAATTCGAACGAGGTCGCCAGTATTAAATTTAAACGTATTCTGTCCTTTTATACCGTACAACTTTTCGAAAATAGAGCTGTGATGTAGGGGAGTAACTTCCGACAAAGACATACTGATACTTCTATGAAAGCTGTTATTATAACTTTTCACAAAATTCGATAATTTATTGATATTTATAAGAATTACGATAAGTAAATAATCTATATATTTTATTTCGCAAAGTTTTGTTTAATCTTTCAACGACAGCAGCTTTTGTATCGGAATGAGTCGAATAATGATTAATTTTAAATTTTTTAAAAAGATTTTTTACTAATGTATTATAAAATTCTTTTCCTTTATCAGTATGTAAATTTTTTGGAATGTTTTTTTTCAAAATGGTTTGAAAAGCTTTAAAAACCGATTGGAGTGTTTTTTATCTTTTATCGTTACGACATAATAATACTTATTAAATACATCGATTACAGTTAGTAAATACTTTATTCCATTATTAAATGTAGAAAATTGTTTTAATACAACTAAATCAGCCTGCCATAAGTCGTTAGGATAAAAACTTATAGTTTTTCGTCGCGAATATTTAATTCTTACAGGTTTATAAAGCGTATAAGTTACTTGAGAAGACAGCCATTTTTTAACAACAGATCGTGGCAAATTTGATTCTTTAACTAATTTATTCACACCACCAAAAGACGCTGAAGATTTAAAATTATAGTATATCAATTTCAAAAGTTTTTCCATTCGAGATTTTTTTTCCTCTTCCTCAGATTTTTTTCACTGATGAGAGAAATATTTCTTCCGAAGTTTCGACTGATATTGATTGATCAAATATTTTTCCGGTGATGTTGCCAAACTTTTGTTTTTATCCACTCTTTAAAAATATTTATTTTCTTTAAGCCATCAAAAAAGTATTCAAAACCAATGGGAGGTAATGCAGTTTTTCTATTTCTCATTACATACGAAACTAAGTCTACTATACGACTCCCGATAACAGGTTTTTTATCGATTGTTAATTCACCTTTAGAATTCCATTTGTAATGACTTTGATCCAACTTAGCGATTAAATGAGGTAAATATTTTTGATGTAATTGAGGTACAGATAAAATTATTCGTTTCATAAATCTGTCATCATCACCATCATCAGTTTTTTCTCTCTGTTGAGATTCTGTTTCTTCATTTTGGTTAGATACGATTGATACTCTGACAGGTTCTTTAGGAGTGTGAACGGTTATCTGATATCTCGAAATCAATTGACTTAATAACTTGACTTTATCGTCATCAGGTAAATTTGTACTGTCGAGTAATTCTTCTATATTAGATCCAATTCTCATTACAGGCTTTTGATAACTCATCAATAATTCGGAAGGAACTAAGGCCATCTGCTTTGCCATTAGATTCTTTTTCCTATTACTGTACCGATTAACCCTATTGCCATACACAATAACATCACCAGTAGAATAGGAAGAAATCCACCAGATTGATTAACCGAAATTTTTTTTTGGTATTTAAAGGAACGCGTTTTTCGCTTAATTTCCGGATATTTTTTTTTATATTTTCGTAATTTACAAATATCGGTGGGTATATTTTCTCTCCGCAAATTATAGCATTTTTCACACAACACTTTAACTTGATTGGGAGTAGCTTCTTTCAATATTGCTTTCCGTTGGGAAGGAGTAGTCTTCGCTAAAAACGCTAGCATATGATAATTTTTCCTTACGTTTTTTATTTTATCAGTAAGTAAATCCAAAATATACCTCGTTTGTCGGGGAAACAAGAATCTCTCACAGGAAATTTCTTATCTGTTTTAGGATGAAAATCTAATAACAAATAACCAAATTTCTTATCTATCGCTTTTTTATATGCATCCATGAAAAAATTAAATTTTCCCGCAAGAGTTTGGTGACCAAAACAATTCACCTGACTCTCATCACGATTATTTTTAAATAAAATCAAATAATGTGTATTTAAACTTATATCTCTTATAATATTATTTTTCGGAAACAAATTTTGCATTATTAAAATCACACTTACATTACAGTGATGATGTTCTGTCGTAAACAAAAATGCTATTTTTTGTTTACTACAGTTTTGTTACGAGACAGTTCGTGCATCAGATCATCGATTATTATCAAATCCCATCCTTGAACAGATTCGAGTAAGCTGTACATAAATGTAATATCCTTTTCTTCTTGAAAAACGGTAAATATACGGAATAACAACATAAAATCTTCTTCGGAGGATTTTCATAAATTTTGTTGTGAATCATTTTTCTCACCAATGTGGTTTTTCCAGATTAGGAAGGACCGGCGATTAAACAATTACTGGGATGTTTGAAATACATATTAATCAACTTTGTCACCCTTAGATAATTTAGAAAATTTATAATATATCATTTTTGGACTTATCTCTTTAAACACCACTAAAGTTTTCTTATCATTTTCTAAACATATTTCTCTTATATCTTCTGCACACTGTTCGAACGAACCGTATAATCCATTACATACTTTGCTAATTTTCCATTCTTGCCAAAAATTATAAAACCGTATTTTCCTTTTTTTTTCCAAATATTTTTGACTTTGAAATAGCGGAGGATAAATGGAAAATTATTGGGAACATTGAACGAGAAATTTTTTACCGCAGAAATGCAAGCGCCCAAAGTACGGTGCAGAATTGAAGAATATGAGTATATTTTATAGTCTCCGTAAGTAACCAGAAAACCATACATCCCAATGATTGCAGCTTATATATACAACTAATTCTCTTTAACAAAGTAACTTATATAAAATACTAACCAATCACATCTTCGTTCAAAACTAACAGTTAATCATATTTTTCTTTAAAAACAAATCGTTTTTTTTAAAACTTAGTCGAATTTTTAAAAGTTGTGTTATCGTTTTGTATTATTAAATTCTTATACAAATTAAATATAATCTATACTGTATCGGTCTTTATTTCAATATAATTAAAAAAAATTTTTTTAATATTAAATTTATATACTAATTAATACTGTTTAATATTTATAACCCAAAGTGTATCGATCGTATACTACTTGTAGATTAAATGAGATGTGAAAGTTTCTATTTCTGAACTTCTGTACGTAATTCTCTCTATATTTCCTACTAAAAAAAACCAATTATTTTATCTTAGGAATAAACTATTACAATCAAATCATAAACTGTTTGATTCATTAATTAATGTGTACAGTACATTATCATACTTATATTAACATTAGATTCTGAATGGCAGAGGGATCATTTGGAAATTATTGAAAACTGTAAATAAATATCACGTTGTAATATACAAGCTGTTTGTTATTACCGGCAATTCATTTCCACGTAAGGAGTGATTTGACAAAATGATTTGATACGAGAGAATTGCTGTACTTGTACAGAAAAATATTTATACTGTATTTATTTTCTTCGATTGTCACTAATTATACTGTATAATGATAAATATTTCTCATTGTTTATCGGTTATCTTTTTAAATATTATTACTATGTAACTACAAATATTGAAGAAAATACTGAATATGTTTATATTTTGCATACGAATTTAATTTTCAGTTTTATAAAAAAACTATATGTTGGATTTTTTATTCCAACAATTCATATTGAAATATTTTCTAATAGATTTAATTATAATTTAATGATTATTTTATATAATGTAAAAAATATTTTTGTAGGAAAATGAAAATAAAAAAATACTACCTGATGATGTACAAGTTGGAAAAATAGGAATTTCTGTCTATAAAGAATATTTGAATGCTGGATCAAGTTTTCTTTTCAGGATATTGTTATTACTAATGCTACTTGTAGCACAATCTATTACAAATGGCAGCGATTATTGGCTAATCAAATGGTACGCTATATTTATGATGAATGTGAGTTTATTCATGTAAACAGTTTTTAAATACAAGTTTAATGAAGAAACATTACATTATTTATGTCAAATTTATTTCAGCATTGTAAAAAGTTTCAGATATAATCGAACAAGCTTTACTAGTTGAAACAGATAATAATTCTAATTCTTTCATCTCAAATTATTTCAACGTACAGAGTAGGCTTCACGTACTGTCTTTTCTCGATAAATTTTTCTGTTGTCTGTCTGTCTTAGAACTGACTTCAATGAGAATTTTGGGGGTTTAGGTTTGCATATTGTGACACAAGATTTGAATCGAATCACGATAGTGAGTGGTGCTATAGGTAAAATCTGGAATAAAAGTTTAGAAAAAAGGAAGACAAAGGACTCAAAAGTAATTAAATCGGATTTGGTACTTATAGATAAGGAACGCTAAGATTTACTTCACAAAAATTGTTGCATTGGTGTGGGCCTTTCCAGGATGGTTAATAATTTCAAACTCATATACTGCAATTCCAAATTCTATCTACTTAATCTCAAACTTTCATCTTTCACCTTTATATGCCATCTAAAAGTTCTAGTGTGTGTTATAATTTTAACCATTGTACAGTGAGTTACTCAGCTATGACACTATCATGATGTAGTGGAGGATAAACCTGGGAAATTTTTAAGTATTTTCCTACACGTTTTACTCGTTACTGTTTTTTAAACAATTATGTCAAGTAAAAAAAATTATTTTTTATTCTCACATAATTCTTATTTTATGTGAATTTTTTTCGCGGTAGTTTATGGCTACTTTTTGTCATTATCTACAAATATCCGCGAAATTCTTTTGCGGATATAGCCGTCGTTCACTAGTGCCATGTGATTTCCCTTGATATCTATATCTATTGATCACTGCAGAGTGGTTACACTTCCTACCATACAAGTATGCCTAAAATGTCTTATTGCCCAAATGATTGCTAGGCACTCCTACTCGGTTGTGCTGTAGTTTCACTCAGCCTTTTTGAGCAACTGGCTTGGGTATGCCACAGGAAGTTTTCCACTTTCTTCTTCATTCAACATGACTGTGTCTATGGCTGCATTGGATGTGTCAGTTGCCAACACAAAAGGTTGACTGAAATCAGGTAATCTCAGGAGTGGACACCTTCTTCAACCTATTGAAAGCAGACTCATTCCTTATTGGAATATTGTGTCATTCGTCAATAAATCAGAGAGGGGCTTCAAAAAATTTTTGCAAATTAGGCAATATGTCTCTGAAAGTAACCTGTTAATTTCAAAAATACCTTTATATCTTGTTTATATCTCGGACATGGAAAACCTTAAACATTTATTTTCCCTCAATCCAGTCAATTGCCTCTTCGGAGACCTTGTGTTACAAGGATTTTACCTGCCTCTTCAAAAAGTGACATTTATTGTGTTTAAGTTTTAGGCCAATCACAACCAATTGCTTCTAACCTCTCTGAGTGAGAGGTAAAGTAGGGAACTAAACACAAGGATTTTGTTCATACATACCAAACATATTTAGTTCTTCAGACCACTTAATACCAAATTGGTGTGTGCACTTTTGGAATGTTGCAGCTGCATTGGAAAGGCCCATCACAAGGCAATTAAATTGATAATGACCCAATGGAGTATTGAATCCAGTTTTCCTTTTGAATTCGAGATCATCTGTAATTGCCAATAACTGCTCAATGTGTTCATTGTGGAATAATATTTCGTCTTGCATAACAAGCTTAATGATTTATGTATCAATCGCAAGGGGTAAGGATCCATTTCTCTCACTTTGTTAATTGTCTATAATCTATGACAAATCGATAATTTAGATGAGATTTTTTGACCAATAATGCTGGCGATGACATCATCATCATCATCATCATCATTCATCTGGTTTATTAACATAATATTAAAATTACATATTCAGGTACTGCAATAAGCACAGCCTGATTAAAATTGTTTACAAAATTACAAAGTTATATTTTGAATAAATCCAAGATTTGGTAAAATAAATTAAGTTACAAATAATAAACTTCAAAATATTACAACACTACATAAAACTATATACTGTACAAGAAATGCAATACATAAAATTAAATACAAAACAAACATTAAAACACATTGGTGTAACCTGAGGAAATACCTTACTGAATATATGATAAATTCTATACTATCAAAGTTACCTCGCATTCTTCAATTTGTAATCAAACAATTGTGTTATGTAAGGTCAATTCTATTCAAGTATTTTATCTTTTCTTCAAGATATGTAGAACACATTTTGTCCATTGTATTGTGATTATGTTCTTGTTTGTTTTCCCTCAGGCAATTTGCACATTTTGGTGTTTCATGTCTTTTGGTACAGTCTTTGAACAAGTGGTTCTCATTACAATGGCTACATATGTTCTCAGATGCAGGGCACTTTCTCGCTATGTGTCCAAATGGCAAACATCGAAAACATTGCAGTATTGGAATATAATCATATGCACTATAGGTTGACCACCTTATATGAACTTTCTTTCCTTTAAGAATTCTTTTTCTTATATCATAACACACTTCTATCACCCAGGAAACATATTCATCATATTTTTGTTTTCAGGAGAATCTAACCTTAATCTGTTCAGCATATACGCAAAAATAAATATCTTCAAACAAATGTGTATTCTGTTCATATATATCTTCAATAAGTTCTTCTTCGCTAACAATTAAAGGAACAGACACTACTTTGATTAAAGGCAATCTGTTTTTAGGCATGTGAGATGTTAAACCTGGGACTCTGTCTACAAACTCTTTGAAGTGCGCAGCATCCTTTTGATAACTTAAATCAACAGCAACTCCATCATTATTTTTTTTAACACGTTTTATTCTAACTCCAATATTGTGAGACTCTACATTTTGAAGTAAGTTGTTTTTTGTCTGGTCAGATGTTGAATTCTCATCATGACTGTACACTAAGACTTTATGTGCTAATTCAGGCGGAGCTTTAACAATATTAGACAATATATTACCTTGTTTTAATGCATCTCTATAACTAGGATAAGTAGCATTTCTTTCAATTGTTTGTACGTCAGATGGTTGCTTTCCGAAATTATTCACTTTCTGAAGAATATCTTTCAGAATATTAATCCTGGAAACCCCGAATCTCTTTAATGTCCTCCTTAGTTGGTATAACAGAAAATCTTTGATCCAAGCTTTCAAACAATCTTTGTTTCTCTAAGGCCACTTCAGCATGTTAAATCACTCTGTTAAACTGTGTCAAGATATAAGTTAAATGACACTCCACCCCAAGTCTATCCCTAGGGTTACTCTGTGAATAACTCTTTATTTCATCAAGAATGCTGTTAGCAAAATCATGAAATAATTTTCTCTCCGATTCCATATCGAACAAAGATGAAATAAGATAGTCTATTTATTTAATTAATTCAGAATGTTAGGTTTAAAATTATTCTAAAGTAAAATATAAATTCAATTAACTTGAAAACATTTGTATCGTCTACTCTGGCTCGAAACGATTCTAAAAATATAAAATATGGCTGAAATTATGTATAGAAACGTAGAAAATGCGACTTCCTGTAATTGTTCTAGAAAGTTCCTGACTAAAACATCAATGACAGTTGCTATGGTGATTGAAGAGTTGAAATTAGAATAAATCGTAGAATTGTCATTATACAAAAACTATAAGAGCTATGGTTATAAAATTTTCAGAGAGTATTACATTTTACGTCCTCTAAGAATTACCTGAATATATTTCAGAAGTAGCCCACTGGAAGGAAGTTAAAGGGTGCCGAAAAAATCACGAGAAGTAGTTGATATTTTCTAAAGTACTGGACCCAGAACCCCAAAAATTGCAAGATGTACTCACATTAGCATTGCGGACAACCCATGATAGCTGATTTCGGTTAATCGGTTTATGTTCGGAAAATCGAATCCGAAAAGTAAACAGAATTTTAAAAGAGTGTTACTTTGTAATGGAGCGTCCGGATTTAACAAACTTGCCGAATTCTTGGTCCCCAAGAAAAACACTTTCATAAAATATATAACACTTAGTACAAATAATTAAAATTCATCAAAAGAACTTAAAAATCCAAGAGCTGAAAAATTCCACTTCACTTCACATTGATGCAGCTCCTCCAGAGCCGCTGGCGATGACAATGGGAAGCTTGATGGTTCAACTATCCCACTTTCTGTCACGTCCTTTATTAATTTGTTAATAATTTTTTGTTATGCATATAAAATGCGATACTGAGCCTGATAGAGTAGAGGACTTATCGCCTGTATCTATCTTATGCTAGGTGAAACTGCAATATATAACGTCAAAATCGTCCTTGAAAACACCTATTTATATTTATATAATAAGTTCAGCAAAGAAATCAACTTGTCTTTTTCCACTTCACTGAAATTCAATCGATTTGCTACCTGAGCTCTAGTCAGCTTTTTCCTTGGTTCATCATGCATTATTTTGTTCACTCATTTCCTTTGTTTTTTTCTGCCTTAATTTAAAAAAGTGCCTATTCTACTTTTGCTATTTATTTTTATTGGTTGAGTGGAAAGATTTATAATCCTAATTGCTATTTTGCTATGGTGTTGCGTTTTAACTAAGACACCTGCAATAATATTTCCTTCTCTATCCAAAGTGCAAGGTTTGACCATGCCCACCTGGTCAATGACTTTATTTCTCACTTTTCCTTCCACAATGACTTCTAATCACAGGGGAACTACACAATCATTTAACAATATTACATCTTTCAGAGTCTCACTTTTTATGTTTTTACTAACTGTTGATCGTTGGTTTAAAGTTACTGAACTACTTCTTGGTTTATTTATCTGTGAACTGATTTTTTTTGTTCCTTTTATACTTGTTACTTTTATCACACTTACTATCGTTTACGCTAATATTGTCTAATCGCGTCGACTTTTCCTCAAACATAATGCATTGCTCTCCTTCTTGCTGTCTACTATCATTTTTTTCCAATTCCATGAAGATTACTAACATTGTTGTGAAAACTCGCTAACCCCAAGAAAATTAACTTATTTTCCGTTGGAAATATTAGCTTCACGTTTTAAATGGATATGGTTTTATCATATTTCTCAATTATATCCCTTCCTAAAATCCCGTCATTCGGTTCAGTTATTTTAGGGTCTACTTTCTAACGTTTGTGAGAAAACGCTAGACTACCGATCATAAACTTTGTTATATTCCCCAATTGTTTTTAACTAGTGGCCAGTTACACTAATTAAATTTAACACGCTTCTTTCCACTTCTGGCAATTTACTTAAATCTTGAAAAAAGATCTAGATACTAATGTAACGGCGTGGAGAATCCTCACTCTTTGACATACTGATTCCGGCTAATAGGATCGTATCATGTGCTTCATCACTTAGATGTTTTATGTAGCGCAGATGGTCTCTAATTTTAACTGAAATAATTCTATCACAACGATTCTCTTTCGAATTATCTGGATTCTCCTCCCTTTGATTACCTACATTCCTTGAGGTTTCCCTTCGGAGAGGGTAACGCTAAACATTTGCTGTCAGTCATGCTGATTGGTGTTGTCTGAGTCGAAAAACCCCCTTTTGGACCAATTCTAACAATTATGTGCCAAAATATAAGGCAACTATTCATAATTGAGATTGTTTTTCGTTCAAGTTTCCTGTACAAAAAGGTGCATGACTCATATAAAACAGATATAATGAGGGCAGAAAAGGGGCTATTGGAGTCGGCCCTCTCAACAGAATACGATTATTAATTTCCTGCCATACCTAATTTGGATGGATGAAATGTAAGGGTTCTTCCGTTTCTACCTGTCCATGGGCAAAGGATTCAGTATGTGGTAATGCCAAAAGAATGTTTGATTATAATATGTCACGGGAGGTTTTCTGGTCGATCGGTCTTATAAAATTCACAGGTGATGGTTTACGATGCCAGCTCAAATAACTCTGCACTTTTACTTTTACATTTCTGAAATTTGGTCTTGTTGTGGATTTGGGTGTTTGCTTGAATTGTATATCTACTCACAAGGATTATTTACTGGACTCATTGAGGACTGATTCTCTATTTTTCTTCCCAATGTTTTCAGTTGCTGCGTAATCTAATTGATTCTCGTGTCAAGCGCATGTTCTTTATTAATATTTTTGTTTTCTACTTTTGGTACATTATTGTGCTGCATCTCCTCTACGCTTGCAATAAAATTTCTCTTTCTTCCCATCAACTGTTCAATCGTCTCTTCTCTGATTGCCACCCTCAAGGCTTTTGAAAATTTGGTAGTATCCTGTGACATAACGTTTCGCATAATTTTTTGTTAAGCCTATACAGAAACTTGATGCAGAGCTTTCTGTCTAGCCTCCATTGTGGACATTGTCTTATGATGGCGTGCTACTGTTCTGTGATTCTCGTTTATGAAATGGTCATTGTGTTGGCTGAAATTTGCATCCTGATCGCAAATACTAAATCCTTTCCTCACATCGCTGGATGCAAGCATGGAATTTTTGCACGTGGATTAAATATGGCTCGCAGTCAAATCAGTCCACCATTAAGTGGTTAAAGTCATCATATTTCAATCTTGCTTTTTGTTTGCATATCCCTTCAGTCAAATCTCGTCGACACCTGCCAGTTCACATTTCGCGATGATCAGGCACTGTAGGAAATTCATCTTGATGAAATAGCTACTTTGTCCAATGTATTGAAAAAAGTCGGTGATGCACTCGCTTTCACCAAAAAAAAATAGGAATCATCTCTCCAAACATTGCGATTGTGCCTCTGCTTACTTCCCATGTTCGTAATGGGAGCCTGTCTCTGTAGCCATGTTCTCATCCAGTTTTCCTTCTCACCCGAACAATTTTTGTATTGGCTTCCTCAAAATCCTGGCAGACAGCACTACTATTTTTATATAACAGTTTCATTTGGGTTTAGCATTTTCACTTTACTGACACCACAAAGGTGACAAACGCACGAAATGTTCGAGGGATCAAGACAAATTGTATGTGGGTATGTGGTAGTGACAAATTGAATGGAGACAGGGGTCATCTATTACACCATTTAATAAAATATAAAAACTTTCGTACAACAATTAATTGCAATAAGAAAAAGCACTGCTCATAAAGCAAAAAGTAAGTCCACAATAACAGTTCGAAAGTTCAAGATCAAGATGTTTCCATGGTTTTTTTTTTGTTGACATGAAGCTTGCTGGCCCCAAGGCATACAGCACGATTCCTAGTGGTTTCCTTTGTCAACTAGGTGAATTAGAATAAACCTGGGTGACAGATGATGAGGGCTGGCTCCAGTGATGTCTGTACTTTTTCTCAATCAACTCTTCCAGGCGCACCCACATCAGAGTTAACAGAACTGCAATCCAAAATCTTCTCAGTTTTGAATCACATGCTTATATAAGTTTTAACCTCACAGTTGTGGTTTAATTAGTCTTTCATGGTCACCTGGTGACATTTGACACCTGTTAAGGAGACGCATGAGAGGTGACCTTCTTGACTTAACACGACTCCTCTCTAACCGCCTTTAATGCTCTTTGGCTTTCTCTACACAATTCATCGTTTGTTTAAAAATCCAAAAAAACTTTCATTGTTTTAACGATACATCCAATTCTTTCTAATCAGGTTAGAAAAGAATTTTTAAAATCTCGTTTAATTACCTCCCTTCAAACTTCTAAGACAACATTAGTTTAGATCCTCACACATTCAGTAGATAATTTAAGACTACCACTGATCTGATCATCTAGTAGATGATACACTTTTGCCCAGTGCTTTTTCGGGGAAGAAATGGTAGTGGTACGCTCCTCTCATTATTAAGCATATATTACATGCATTGTACACAGGATTCGGCACACAAGCAGGAGCAGGACCGTCTAAATAATTTTGTTGGATATCTTCTATGCTCAACAGAGCGATTCAACGCGGACAAAACATCAAATTTTTAAAAATTCTCTTAAAACTTTTAAATTATATTGAGAAAAGGTGGTGGAACGCCGTTCCATTGCGTTCTATGACAAAATGCACTGCTTTTGCCGATTATTGTTGTATGGTAGATGTCATCTACCATACAGAAATAATAGGGAAAACTGTTAATGCTTAATGTTAACGATAAAGACATATTTATGAATGGAAACTCGAGCATTCTACAAGTTTCATTCTATGTTTAATAACAATTTAAAACAGCAACTCCATCTCTATCTTGTTAAATCATATTCTACCTGTCATCTGTGTTATTTTCCTTTACAAAACCATTACCTGTAAAAGCTTCAGCCACAACGTATAAGATAACAAGAATGTTCACACTTCAACATTCAATACTGAATTATGAGAATGTAGCTTTTCATTTAAATTTTTATATGCAATTACGAAAATGTACTACGAATTGACCATCCTATATACTTCAATATTACTGATTGGCATTGCTTTTTTCTCAATGGATTTAAATAGTGCTATTGTATATCTTCATATTGAACAAATATTATATAATTGAGAAAATTAATTGTTATTTTCTATTGATTTTCAGGTTGCACAACAAACGGATCTATAGAGAAAATGTAAATAATGTTCAAAATTTGACATTTAAGTCAACAATATTTAACAATAGTGAAGACCAAGACTTATATTATAGTGAAAAATATAATGTATATGTTTACTTTGGACTAACATGTGCAATATTTTTTACGATGATACTTTCTGGATTACTATTGTATAATTTTTTCATTGCTGCATCTTTGAAGCTGCACAAGAATATGTTTCACTGTATTATTCGAACTCCAATTTCATTTTTGGATAAAAACCCTGTTGGTATGTAAAATTTATGAATTATTAAATGTTTTAATATATTAATTTTAATTTTATACTAAGTTAAAGAATGCTGAATTAAATTACATAATGAAATATTTTTTATAAAATACTGAAAGTACTAAATTAAATTTCCGTTTTTGCATTACCGTCGACCCTCTATAATACAAGTTTCCATAGTTCGGATTCCTATATACCGGCGAAAAAATTGCGACAGTATTCGTAAAAACATGCTAAAAAACTTGTATAATTCGGTAAAACGTCATCGCCTACTCGTGTTGCGACAGGATTGGTCGAATCTAGACCAATAGCGGAAATTGTACAAACCGTTCAGTTTAAACGAGCAGCGGACCTACTAAAAACCATTTATTATTTAACGGGCAGAAAAATTATATTTATATTAATGATGTCTCCAAAGTTCAGCGAATTTTTCGCAAAAAAATAATTTATCAGCAAGCACGCGAGCGCCATTCGATGACAAGCTCCACTACGAAAACAAGCTTAAGCAATGGAGTGGTCGAACGGTGGACACTCGATAAGTAATCCTACAAATTTTTGTTTATAGCATTGTTTATATAGATAATTTCCAGAAAATCATACTTATTTTGGAAATGTTGAGTCGAATTAGACTAGAATCGATTAATTTTATGGAAGAAACCTTTCAAACAGCGTAGTCCGTAAACTGCATATATGCCGGGCTGTGATTGACTGGACTCATAGAAAATGGATTCATAAAAATCGGAACGTATCTACCTTATGGGGGGTCGACTGTATTTAAAATATTTTAGATTTTTGTGAAACATAATTTCGCTTTTAAAACAGAATTGCTGTCTACTGAACTAATAGAATGATATATAATAAATTAGTGACATAAGATGCAAAGGCTTAATATATTGTTTCGTGATCACCAAAAATATAGTTTAGCTGTAAACAATATACGCATTATTTATTTCTTTTCTGATACAGTATAATATACAAAAGCTGAAAGTAATAAGAATGTATGTGTTAAAATGCAAAAAAAAAATTCAGAATAAGTAAAAAAGCGATTTTTAGTAATAAGATGTCATATACAAGCGATGTTGGATATTAAAGCAAAAGAAGTATAAAAAAAGCATTTTTCAAAACATTTCTATTGAAATCCTGTTAAACATTATTTGGAAGATATGTGAGACCTTGTACTGTATTTTGTTTTATAAGCCTATTTACATAATTACAGCTTTATTGCTCTACCTATATACTTTACGAACATAATTATGTACATTGTACAAAATCTTCAGGTATGAAAAAACATGTCAAGGTGACAACTGTAAATCATACAGATGTGCTATGTACTGTACTATAGGGTCGTATAGATAATAATTTTAATGGAATACATAAATTCTACATAAGTTTTTCATTCAAATAATCTGTTATTTCGATATTTTTAGGAAAAGTTCTAAATCGATTTTCTAAAGATGTGAATAACGTAGATGACAATTTACCTAATAATGCTCACCAATTGTTAAAAGTAAGTTTACATAATTTTGTTTATTTAAATTTGTGTAAAATGAATTTTAAGTAATAAACATCTAAGCGGGATATGCAGTTAATGTAGTGTATTTATGGATTGCATAGCCTTTATTTTGTTACAGCAACGAGAAATTCAACAAATGAAGCATGCAGTGTATGCACTTTTTATCCTAATCACTGACGATTGATGCTTTTATTCTAGCCATTAATAGTATTTTGTATAATTTTTTCAAGAACACTGAACTCGAAATTTTTAAGTTTTATCTATCTTTTTGAACTACGTCATTGATATTAACTCTTTTACCGAAACAAATGCAAATTGGGAAATAAGACAGGAATGTTGATAAACAAGAATCTTTTTATTTTCTCTCTGGAGTTCGACATGGTGTAGCTTTTCTTTGAAATGAAGATGTTGCACGGTAATTTATTTTTTTTGTCAACCTTCTTTTTCGTTAGATTTTACGAATTTTGGTTGGATTTTCATTACTATTATGCAAAACTGGGGTGACTATTTCACGTCTAATCTGTGCTATGATTCAATCAGATCCTATAAATTGCAGCTGACTCTTCACGTATACAGTAAACTCATGACAGTGCTATAGTTTTATTGTGTTTATAGAGCTTATGCATATTTTAGCTTGATTAGTGCTACATGGGCTATGTACTAGAAAAACAACTTATTAATGAGACATGTTTTGTATATATGTGTGACTATTTGTAAAAATGGTCACAATCACATATTTTTCACATAGTAATACTTTGATTAACAGCTGAGCCAGTTAGGTATCAAACGAAATGTTTTCATGAAGTTGACATCAATTACAGAAACGTCAATAAATCTTAGGTATTATCAGTATAGGCTGAATTAAAAAAGCTCCATTATTGACAATAATGTCGAAAGAGTCGAAAAAAGTAGTTTTGCTTATTACTTTTATAAAATTTAAACCGCTTTAAATGATCGTAAAATAAAATAACTATATACTAACTCTATGCTAACTCAGTTTTTGCTCAACTCAAAAACATTTTTTTTTAAACAGTAGTTGAAAATTTTTTCCATTAAAAACTCATAAGTAATGTGCATTATTGATATATAAAAATACACAAAACTATTCGCTATATTATTGTTTCAGATAGAAAAATAAACAATGTATATTGCTGTGTACAGAACTTTCAAAGTTTATTAGTTCCTTTCATGTATAATGTCAGTTTAATAAACTTTTGTATAGTGCTTATTTTAACACAATAACATTTTTCATAACATTATGGAACAAATATTATCAACTGGAATACTATTTAACTCAGACAATGTTTATTCTCTGTTAGTTGAGTTTAAAACAGTTAAATGTGAGATCTGAACTACCCCAAGGATTAATTAATAATTTAATTAAGGTAAGTCAAATGCTATTGTTTATCACAATCGATCGCATCGCTATCCAGATTAGCATTGATTTTGTTTGAGTAGACGTATAAGACTCATCTCTACTTATCCTTCAATTCATCTTTGGAAATATTTACTAACATACTTGCAATTTCATCTCCTGTATACAGAAAATAAACAAATATTTTATATTTTGCGTATATATGTGAATAATTCTATCGATACTGAAGCAAAGAATTGTTCTGATAAAAGATACAAAGAAAGCAACTAAAACTAGAGTAAAAAAGGGTTAATGTTTACAAGCCTAATCATATACGCACGTGAAACGAAGTAAATATATTAAAGAAAAGTATTATAAAGTAACAACATAAATCAGCATTCAAAATTACTTCTTTTTCGGTTCTAAGTAAAGACATTTATATCTCAGGATGGCCTCATATTTCGAATATAGAACTCGGTGGTCGCAGAGAACATTCAAATTCAAAAAAAGTAAAAATATTTCAGTTTTCTCTCACAAACTTCAATTTGCCAAATGAGTAACACTCAATAATGGTCATAATGATTGTTGTTTCGTTCTAGTGTTACTTAATTAAATAAGCTATTATATAATAAATTCAGTAATAGTGTCTTATAAGTAATAGCAACTAGTTAATAGTGTTAGTTAATAGTGTCTTATAAATAATTGTTGAGGAAAAAGTTTTAAATTATTTGTAATATTTAAATAATGATGGACTTGTCACGTGTTGCGATAGATTTCCATTCAAATGTTAAAAGTCGTTTAATTTAATAATCATTTACATATGTGTGAGATCACGAGTGCGAAGAGTCAGTACCCTAATTGCCACTTACATGTCGTTGGCAAAACTCGCACACTTTGTCGTTCGAATGGCTTTTTATCGAGTGACAAAGAGGGTAAACAAGTCGATCGGTGTTCTTTTTGTGCATAAGACAGGTAGACAAACTTAAGAAGTAACAAAAGAAAGTTTACTCTACAACTAAACCTACAATATATATAACTAAACCAAAGATTAGATACGGTTAAATGAAGTTACATATACACTCCTATGGAGTGGATTGATAAAAATTTTTTGTTAGCTCGCATGCTGACTTAATGACCTAGCTCTGTTGCTACTTCCACTGAGAGAGAGTTTACAAGAATCTATAAATACCTCAATATCCGTTGGTCAACTTACAAGGAAACTGTCGGAGTGTCTTCTAATAAATTTTAATAAAATTTAGTTAATAAGTACGTTAAAAGTATACAAACTGTATTTTAAATTTGTAGCATTCACTAAAAGTGTTGATCAGAGTTATTAGCAATCAAATGTTGCACTACTTTATAGTAGTTTAGCACAATTACGCCAATTTTTAGAAGTGAAAGGGTTGCGGAGAAAGACGGCGATATTATATTTAGAATAAATTCTAGAATTTTCAAAAATGGTTAAAGAATTAATAAAATTTTGTATACTTTTAACATAATTATTAACTAAATTTTATAAATTCTTCAACCATGTAAACACAATTTCTCATTGGCGTCAGATGTCTTTCGTTTTTTTCAGTTTTAAGTATTTTTTATGTTTAATTACATTAAGATCAAAAATTGATCGGGAATAAAGTGGTTAAAAAATTAAATTAGAAAGTAGTAATTTTGCGCGAAATTCGCTCATTCCTCAGGCCCATAGATAGGCCAGAGCTTACATATAAATAGAAATTGAACATATTGAAATTATTTATACTATTGAATTAACACAATTGAAATAATTTATAATATATTGAAATGACAGATAAGTTTCTATTTATTAGCAATTTATATTTTTATATTTTAGACATTCTTCCTGTTCACTGGAATGTGTGTTCTTCAAGCAATCCTCTGTCCTTATGTATTCATATTGACATTTATCATTTCAATCTTATTTTACGCTATGTGGACGATTCACAGTCGTGTGCTGAAAAGCATAAAACTTATTGAAGGAAAATGTGAGTATATAGAATTCTTAATAGTTTATTGCATTTAACTGAATAGCATAAAATTTTTTCACAACTTACTACTTAACGTTTCTTGAATGCACTTAATTTTGAAAATAAAATCATTTATTACAGAAAACAATTACGCAGAAATTCTTCGTTATGTAAGACAGTAGTAGAGAAATGAGAGTTCTGCCCCAAAATTTAAAAGTTTAAAAATTAAATGATTTTAATTAAATTAAAAGTAAAAAAAAACTTACTNATTTTTAAGTCTAAAAAATTAAATGAATTAAATCAAATTCAATGAATTTAAACAAGAATTAAAAACCATTGAAATTTCATTGATTCCTACTTTTATTTATTTTAAGTTATTAAATTTAATCAAATATTAGTTAAAAAAAGAAAATATAAAAATGGTCAAACAAACTGAATATGAGCTGTATAGTTTTCTGACAATCTTTGATTCCCTTATAAACAAATTTAAAATTATTCATCTTTTCTAAATCCTCATTCTCTAATTTTTTATTCAATCTGTCAGGAAAAAAACTTGAAATTCATTTAATACTCTATCCCTAAGAACTAGTAAATTTTTATCACCAAAACGAGTGGTTACTGTTTTAATATAAAGAATTGGATATTCATAATAATTTTTTAACTCATTAAATTTCTTAGTCTGACTATTTTGAAGTTTTCCAATATTGTTTACTTTTTCAATGTCTCCATTTATATAGGAAAAATTTAATCAATATAATTTATAAATATTGAAATTCTATATTTTTGTAAGACTTTCTCTTCAGTTTTAACAGTAATTACATCTTATACTTTCAATGGAATAGTTTCATTTTTGACTTTTTCTTTTTTAAAAGAAAATACTAATTTTCTAATTTTTCATTGATAAATATACGCACAGATATTGCTAAATTAGATGTAAAATAAATCTTACTAATGAAACCATTAGATTCAGACACATTTTCTATCATAATTTTTTTATCACTATCATCAATAGGAAGATCGCTTAATGTTAAATAAAATTCCTCATCTTCATCTGGTTTAGCTAAATTCAGAATGCCTCTTAAGATGAATGAATAATTAATTTTGAAATAATTTTGAAAATATAATTTTGTAACTGCATCTCTGTCATTAATTGGATTTTTTAAACTGGTTATTTTTTTATTATCTGAATCATAAAAATCATTTTTCAACAAAAGAGCGGGAGAAACATATAATCCATTTTCAGTTCTTGAAAGCATATTGTTGTCTTTTGTATCAACTTGGCAATCTATATAAAATTTTGTTGCAACTTCAAAGTCAGATGTAGGTTGTGAAACATTTATTATTTTTTTATTTTCTGCATCAAACACATCCTCATCTTTTATGGTCAAAGCATTATTCTTTAAATATCTTATATTCACAACATTTTTGTCTTCTGTTGGATCATTAACATTACCACTTTTTTTGTTTTTTGCATTGAAAACACTATTATAGATTTTCAGACATTTACTGTCTAATGACAGAAGAATTTTTCCTGATTTTGTTACGAAATTATCTACGCTTAAATTTAAATCTTTAGTAATTTTTTCTAAATTAGTTTTATCTGCTTCTAATATTTTAAATTTGTTAGCAAAAGTTTGAAAATCTTTATCTAATTAATTGATTATTTTTAATTTATTATCAATATATTCCATGGTTACAGCATCGTTTTCATTTATTGGATGTTTACAATATTTTAAGATCTTATTTTGCATATCATAATTTCCATCATACATTAATTTAAAACCATTACTCGGAGGACCGAGAGGACCTTCTTTTACTTCATCATAATAATGACCAAAAGAAAACTATTTAGTTACTTTAAAGTTTTAACGGATTCAAAAGTCCTGTTGTACATATTCATAAATCCTTTTCTCTTTTCGACTAAAATGAAATAAAACCTATACGGTTTAGCAGGTGTTTCTCTCAATTGCCAAAAGAGTTCAACTTTCAAATTATCTACATTATTATAAGAGGGATGATTAAAAACATCGAAATGAATTATTGGATATAGTCTTCCAAAGTTTGTATAACTTACCAAACAACCAGACTCTGTACTGTTAGTATTTAATCCCGCCGCTAAAAAATCAGAGTAATATCTCGAATAATCTAATTCTCTTGGTTTAAGGCTAACATTATAATCTTCTGTTGGATATTTATCATTATTAATTCTTAACCAACATCTCATCATGTTTGAGTTATCGAATATCATATTATTTTGATTTCTGATCGTTTTCCGTGTGGGATTAAAAAATATTTCTGATTTCATCTGTAATTGTATTTACAATTATTGTTTTGCTAGAACCATGTTGAACGTTACTTTTAATTAATCTAACAGAACACTAATTAATTTCTATATCTGATGATGGATTAAGAAATAAACTATTAAAATTAACTTGTTGTTCTGGATATAACTGAATATGTGGTAACCAAAGAGAAATATCAAATATTATAACTTTATAATTTGGATTGCCATCGTCGGTATAGATCATATCATTATTCGAATTTCTCCAGAACACAAATCTATCGATGTTTGATATTATTTTCCTAAAGTCGTTGAAAACTCCAAAACATATGTTTAATTGGTATCCACACTTTGATCTTGTTACTGTTTTTTGTTAATATCCATCTTTCTGTTAATCCTTCGTTATAATTTGCATTTTTCTTTAATCCTTCTAGAAAAGTATCTATTTTTTCTATATTTCCGAGAGATTGATCATCGGGTCCATCAAATATTAAAACTTGCCTATCTGGTGATTCTGAGGTTCAATGAAAAACAGTATATTGGTTGCTTCAGAGGTAGAATAATCTTTTGTAAAGTTTATAAGATCATTAATGTGAAGGACAAAAGAGATTAATTCAATTTGTTCAATTAGAGTCTTAACAATGTGTAATTCTGATCTTAAGAACAAATTTTTAGTATTCACTAAAATTACATTATCACTTCCATTTGAAGAATTATCTTGTTTTATAATTTTCACTTCTGGACAGAGATAACTATTGCAATATAAAATCATATTATTTACATCTTTAATATTAAATTCATATTTCGCTTATTCCTTTTAATCAACGGTAACTTTAACTTCTGCATGCCATTTGTACTCAAAACTTTCGATTTCGTTGTTGAAATAATTAGGAAGAGTTAAATCCCAAATTTTTTCCATTTATATGTATAAAATTTACCTGAATCCTGTTCCATATAAACTTTGCTTACTTATAGTATTCCTTACCCTATTTTCCATACTCTGAGATGTTATAGATAAAATACTCTCGAGTTTTTTGTTAGCAATCTTATACTGAACCACAGATTTGGCTTGGCTGCCGATTATTTGTTATAACTTCTTACCAGCTGTCTTACTTGCATTGATAAATATACTTCCTCCATAATATTGTTTACTTCGAACTAACAGTTTATGTTTATTGTAATTCATTTATTTAGTCTAAAATTAAACGAAAAACAACACTCTGTTTTTTAAGGTCAATTAAATTATCATCTTGATCAGTTATCCACATTCGAATTCTATAAATATAATGATTTCTATTGATGTCAGCAAATATGGGATTAATCTCCAATTTTTATCAAACTTCCAGGCGGTTGAGACTGTGTGAAAGAAAAAAGAATATCACTCGCGAAATCGTTGTTCTCTACTCCACTGATTACATCGCAATGAATATGAATATCATCTAAAATATAAATTTTCGTCTATAATAACGTGTCTCCTATTACCAGGACTTATTATACTGGCACTACATAAATATTACAGTTTTACAGAAATACATTTTTTTTAACTTACTTAATATTCCTGGACACATACATAGTTTTGCGTTTCGGACATTCTTGTCGCTCCTCAGCAAATACTTTTGTATATTGTATAACAATAAAATAAGTATTTAAAATTACAATTAAAATTCCCGACAAAAGGTTTAATAAAATTCTTAATAAAATCTTACAATTTTAAGGTTTTCATTTATTTTTACCACAGCTGGACATTCAAATTCGACCGACAATAGCAGTATCACTATAATCTTAAACCTGTATTAAATATATTATTTTAACATTATTTCAGTTTTTTTAAATTTATTTACTATTGTTACAACTCACATTCGTTCTAGATCCGTTTGCCTTACACCTCGTTTCCACTTCTTCTTCTTCAATGGTGTTGATATGGAGATTTTAGCTCAATGTAGGCTCTTTCTCCGAGTAGACTTGTGTATGTGTATGATCGCTAGGCGACCGATTAGCCGGCTGTATCGAACAGCCATACGTACGCGCGGGAAATAAATGCCTTCCGGGAGGACTTTTATGGGGAACTGGCCTCCTATTCAGTCGTTATAGGCAAGGAGAAAACCCGGAAAACTCCAAGCAGCCAGCCTGTCCGACCGTGGCGCGAACCCACGACGAACCTCCCAGTCTTTAGGGTCTGGTCACCACTACGATGAGCGGCAACGG
>NW_019385193.1:249440-260912 GCF_000671375.1 Centruroides sculpturatus
GCTCAAATAATTACATTTTTTTAACAGCAAGAAGTCCGGTATTTTCTCATCTCAGCGTATCTCTTTATGGACTAACAACAATTAGAGCATTTAACGCTGAAAATAAATTTATTTCCACTTTTAATGAATATCAGGATAAGCACACTGCAACGTGGATCATTTATGTTTTATTAAATCGATGCCTGGCTATATATGGTAACATCGTTTGTTACATAAATTTACTTATTACTGTTATTATTTTCAGTATATCAATTCATCCAGGTGAGTAAATAGATTTATTTAGCTGTTTATAGTGTATAATATATGTAATTTTGAATTTATAATTGCAACTTTAGATGATGCTGGAAGCCAAATCGGACTTGTTATGAGTTATACAATGTTATTTGTTTTTCTTTTTCAAACTAGTATTAGGTTTACTTCTGAAGTGGATTTTCAGGTAACACGTGTACAACTAACTCGTTGTTTTTTATTATTCAAAACGTATAATTTTTAAAACATTAATCGCCTTCCACTACAAATGTCTTTACGTATGTATGTGCCAATATTATCTTTTTTCTATAATTAAAGTTGATTTTGTTAGTGAAACATTAGGCCTATATTTTTTATGAACTACGTGCATGGAAATCTGAAAGGGTATTTATCAGATATTTAAAGTTGGCGATTTGTCTAAAAATAAATTAAAAAAACAGCTTGAATTTTTATCAAGTCATTTAAAATTGTTAAAAACAGATAACTTTCTTATAGGAAGGATTTTCTTATCAGAATATTGTTCACATTTCTCGTCCTACATAATAAACTTTATAAGTATGAATCTGATAAAAAATTTGACATTTTTATCCATATTTTAATGTAATTTATTTTAAAATGTTATTAGACATGTAGTAAATACAGAAGTTAATATCTTTCAGAAAAATGAAATATTTCCGTTTCAACAAAATTGAATTTTCAGTAAATAATTATTTTATAATTCGTCTGAAAATTTCATTAAAACTCATAATATCAGAAATACTAAAATATGTACCATTTAAAGTCATAAGTATAAAAATTATTATTATTACATTCTATTTTACTTAATTAGCGAGAAAATTTCTAGTTAAATATAAGTAACCAAAAACGATGAAAAAATTTTTATTTACGAAAACTTTATACATTTTTAAATTAATTCATACATCTATCAAAAAAAGCAAGTAAATTTAAGAGTTCAAGGACAATAAAAGTGGGTTGATATGAACAAAGAATAACATGAAAAGAAGAGAAAACTAAATACGATATCTCCAATTGTGCATCTTCACATAAAGATACTTCCATTATCAGTCTTATAAAATTTAACACATTAATTTTAACTCTGGATAAAAAGTATTGTTACTTGAATAAGTTTTTTTGTAATGTGTTATTTCATTCGAAGTGAATTTTCCAGATGAATTCTGTAAAACGTATTCTGAAATACAGCAAATTAAAATCAGAAGCATCGTACGAAAGTTCGTCCGATAAACAACCACCCGCGGATTGGCCACAAAAAGGAGAAATTTATTTTGATAACGTTTCTTTACAATACTCCAAGGATAAAAATATTGTTTTGAAAAATTTAACGTTTCGTATTCATTCGGGAGAAAAGGTAAAATATTCTCGAAAACCAATAAGTGTACCTAAAAATCAGTGTCATAAATTATTTCTAATATTTATTAATTGCAGATTGGAATTGTTGGCAGAACGGGAGCTGGAAAAAGTTCTATAATTGCTTCGTTATTTCGCATGACGGAGCCAACAGGAACAATAACCATCGATGGAATTGATACAAAAGATATTGGTCTTCGGGATCTACGCAGTAAAATTTCGATCATTCCTCAAGTATATAATAACTAATTTGATGAAAGTACTTTTCACTTAAGAATTTTTAAATATATTTCTCTAAAAATGTTTTTTCTTTGATTTCTTGTAATAAAATTGAATATTTTAAAGTAAGATAAAATACAAAATGGAATAATATATTTTACAAGTGAAATCCACACGGTTAAATTGTTTGCAGGTTAATGGTAGGAACAACTTGACACATCTTAGCAAGAAAATCGCATTGTCGAAAATAAAACGCGTTCGCTCAATGGAATAGAGTTGAAATTGGTCCATACAATAAAGAAGCGCAGAAAATTTTATAATCAGTATAATTGAACACATGAATTTGACATTAATAATTTGATGTATCAATCTAATTAGACGTATAGAGTTGAAATTGGTCCATACAATAAAGAAGCGCAGAAAATTTTATAATCAGTATAATTGAACACATGAATTTGACATTAATAATTTGATGTATCAATCTAATTAGACGTATAGAGTTGAAATTGGTCCATACAATAAAGAAGCGCAGAAAATTTTATAATCAGTATAATTGAACACATGAATTTGACATTAATAATTTGATGTATCAATCTAATTAGACGTATAGAGTTGAAATTGGTCCATACAATAAAGAAGCGCAGAAAATTTTATAATCAGTATAATTGAACACATGAATTTGACATTAATAATTTGATGTATCAATCTAATTAGACGTAAAGCTTTAAATTCACTGCAATTCATTCATGCAATCCAAATTCACTATGTTAAGTGGATGTGTGACGTTAATATATGTTATACACGAAAACAAGAAGCCCAATAGAAACTATATGCATAGCATCTTTCTCGCAAAGGTATTATTCTCTTCACGTGTATTCAAAAACTCATGAAAAATCGACTATTGAAGTTAAGTTGCATGATTCTTTGTAATTTCCATAAAACTCTCAAAAAAATTATTTGTGATGGATGTCTTTGTTGTGTCATGACAATTATATCGAAAAATCCGTTTACGGATACAAAAATATACTGGAAATTTTTTAACTATAAAATGAATAATTGCCATGCGAATATTTAGTGTATTGGAATTTGTTTCTAGACATGTTCTAAACATTATGAACTTTCAACTGATTAAAGAGCGTGTGTGAACAAATCGTAGGCATGCAGCAGCATGAACAAATAGAAAATGTTTATCGATCTTCGCAAAACACTAACCGCGCATAATTTACTAAATATTGCAAAAGTACAAAATCATTTTGTTATTCGTCATTTCCTGTTGTCCCATTGCTGGAAAATTAACAAACCTTTATTTCATTACAAGTTAAATAATAAATTTAATAATAGTATTGAATAAATTGGATAGAGATTTATATATAAAAATTAAGTAATTTGTAGGTATTCCCCTGTTATTTCAGCAGAAACAGAGCCGAAACCTCAGTATTTCATATTACCCGACTACTGCATAATACCCTCCTCTCCTCTCCAAATTATATAAATTAACTAATTTGTTTGGAATAAATTTGAATTTCTGGAATATTAATCTTACCCAAAATATGCTAATGAAATAAGTGAAAAGCGTTAAATACAATTTATTGTATCCTGAAGGTAGACACATCGCGCATCTTTTAAAATAATTAATAAAATAAAAGTAATGTGACATTTACCACTATTGTAATCATAATACAAACAATCTCATAAAAATTTACAAAACGAATAAAATAGCGTGTGTACTTTTCAGGATCCAATGTTGTTTACCGGTGCACTTCGAAAAAATATCGATCCTTTCAATGAATATTCAGATGAAATTCTTTGGAAAGCTATAGAAGAGGTTAGAAACACACGCAATTGTTTTCTTTTACTCTTATATATATGTTCAATTCTTTTTAGTAGCCAAACTTTATCACCATCTTTTTATTTTATAACGTCTCAACTAAAGGTGCAATTAAAGGAAGTTATCAGTACGTTGCCTGGAGGATTGGATACACATTTGTCAGAAGGTGGACGAAATTTCAGCGTAGGAGAAAGACAGTTAATTTGTCTTGCCAGAACGATTCTTCGCAAGAATAAAATCATGGTCATGGATGAAGCAACATCAAATATAGATAAAAAGTGAGATTACAACAAATTATAAAAATTATTTAGTTACAATTGCCTTGGAGAATTCCTGACTACTGAAATATCGTTTGTACTTTCTTTTCCGAGTTAAAATAATTCTCACGTTAGATTTTAATGATTTAGGTGTCCGAATGTTCAGTAGAACGCTGCCTTGTGCATACTGTATTTTTTGGAAAATATAATTAACTCTCAGATAGGATATAATTCAAAAAACGCTTAATCTTTCACGCTTAATAACATAGAGATATTTTGACATTTTTAGTGCTGTTGTTTTGAATATAAAGACAGACCTTTGCTTCATATCGTTGCAGAGTGAAAAGAATTTCGGTTAAACAGTGAAAAAGTTATACGAGTTAAAAAGAAATTTTTCTTTGAGCACAGATTTATGGAGCTTCATTTCTTTGTTACACAAGTTGATAATTTAATTTTATTGCCAATTAGGAATTGTTCAGTTATGCGTTTTTGTTGCTTAAGCAACATAAAGTGCAATTAATCGAACGCTATGCATCCTTTTATAATTTATTTGATTATTTAGTTAATACGCGTTGTTTACACGTTTCGGGCCTTATGTCGCCTCTCATCTGCCAACTAATTTCTAAAAATTGTGTCGTGTAGTAATTAAGTACATTTCTTTAAGATTAGTTCGCTGAAGAGAAGCAACATAATGCCCGAAACGTGTAAACAACACGTTTCTACTAAATAAATAAACAATATTAAATTCTAAGTAAAAATTATCTTTTCATGCAAAATGATTTGTACATAAAATAGTTTAAATTCTTTTAAAAAATTATAAAAANGTTGAGGAAATGGCGAATCAATAGTAGAAGGAATTGTTATATTATAAATAGCATCTTCAGTAGCTTTTAAATCTTTTGTAAATCTTGTATAGGAACCTCTAATTTCTCTGTAATGGTTTATGAAACTTTGAAAGACTTTTTTCATGTTTTACTTTACCGAATATTTGTTTTTTATTTTTTTTCTTAGTGCACTATTCTGCTTAGCTAAAGTAAGTAACGCTTTCTTTGTCTTCTCATCCATTTACTAAGCTGCAAAAAATTAGCTAAATTTAAATGTATTTAGCACAAGCTGAAATTTTTTAACAAAGAAATGATTAAAATAAAAGATAATTCAGAACCGTATGAATACGAAGATCCAAATCAGAATTTATTATTATTTAAATATCTATTCAGTCTCTTAATTGTTGGTCTGTCAGGTTATGGAAAAACAAATCTTTTATTAAATCTAATTTATAATCAACTGAATTTTGATGCTTTATATGTATGTGCTAAAGATAATGAACCAAAATATGAAAAATTTCAAAAAAACTATAGTCAGTTTTATGAGTTCGAAGAAGATATATTGAGTGTAAAAAATAGAAAGTTATTACAGTTATTTAAAAAATTTAAAAAGGAATCGTTATTTTGTTCAAGCACAGAGGATATGATTGACATTGATAGTTTATATTCATCGATAAAAAATCTGATTATTTTTTATGATTGTTTTACTGAAAAAGATCAATCTAAAATTGTACATTTCTTTATCAGAGGAAGGAAGAAAAATGCTTCAATTATTTACGTATCTCAATCCTATTATTCAACACCAATTGACATAACAAGAAACTGTAAGTATAATATTTTCTTCAAGATTCAAGATAGAGAAATGAAACAGATAATTAGAGAAATAGATGGATCATTTTAAAAAATTTATATAGTGAAGCTACTCAAAAACCATACAATTTCTTTATGCTAGATCTCAAAAACCCAAAGATAACGTATCGACGTAATTTTACTCTTTTATAAATCGTAGAAAAGAAAATATATGCTTACAGAAAGAGTTATCATATAATTAGTATATTATTAACAGTTGGAAAATTTATATTTAGTCTGTGTTAGTACTATTAAGCTTGGGAGCTGGAGTAGTTGAAGTTATACATAAATCATGAAAATTATCGGAAAGAAAAGAGGAGCATTTATATTTTATAAATTATTCAAAGCTGGGAGCATATCAGAATCTGATGTGTTTTTGAGAGATATTTTCCGTTAGAGAAATATAGAAAGAATGGTTATAAATTATTGAATAAATAAACGAAGAGAGGAAAAGGTGTCGTTAATGATATGATAAACAGATTATCACTCGAAATGCATTTACCTGGCCATTCATGTACGGGTCCAGGACTCAACTATTATGGAATAAAACTAGATTAAATCCTGATTTATCCTACAAGTTATGGAGTAAACCAATAAACAAAGTAGATGAAACTGCATATAGACATGATATTTGTCATTTGGAAAATAAAGATACAAAAACTAGAAATGAAATCTGTGATAAAAATATGTTAAATGAATTAGATGCTATAGAAAACTTTTTACTTAGAGAAAGAATAGATAGAGGAATTGTTGAACTAATCATTACTGCAAAAAAGAAATTTGGCCTTGGAATTTCTTTTAATATCTATTGTTTAAAGTGTAAAAAGGAATCAAAAACAAATAATATTATAGAAACGAGAAAAAATATTAAACCTATAGCAAAAGGAACGTATGCCGTTTGTGGTACTAAAAAAGCTGTTTTTTATGAGTTCGATGAGAGTAGTTTATTACAATGCAGAAACTGGTTACTGTGGTATAAATAAATTACAAAGAAAGACTGGTTTACGAAGAAAAGATATTAAAGAATTTTTACATCAGCAGGATGAATATACTAAAATAAATCAATTATAAGAAAATTTAGTAGAAGAAAAACTTATGTTTCTCACATTGATTATCAATGGCAAGCAGATTTATTGGATATGCGGAAATTAAAAAGTTATAATGATAATAATAATTATATATTAACTGTTATTGATATATTTAGTAAATACACTTGGGCTATTTCAATTAAAAAGAAAACGGGTGGAGAAATATCCAAAGCATTTGCTAAAAGATTTAAGAAAAGAAAACCGGAAAAGCTACAAACGGATTAAGGAACTGAGTTTATCAATAAAGTGACGCAACAGTTGTTCAAATTTAATAATATTCATCGGTTTACTACAGAAAATATAGAAATAATATGCTCAGTAGTCGAAAGATTTAATAGAACTCTAAAGACGAAAATGTGGAAATATTTTACTGCTAACAACACTAAAAAATGGATAGATGTTTTAGATAAATTAATTAAAAATTGTAATAACTTTTATCATAGATTAATAAAAATGACTCCTGTACAAGCAAGTATAGAAGATAACGAATCGAAAGTTTATGAAAATTTGTTTAAAAGAAAAATTATTTAACAATCTTTCAAATATAAAGTAGGTGATACGGTTAGAATATCTATATATAAACAACTATTTAAAGAAGGCTATTTACCCTCCTTCACAGAAAAAATATTTATAATATCAAAAGTGTTGAAGACGGATCCAATTACTTATCGAATTAAAGATTAAAATAATGAAGATATTAAAGGAACTTTTTATGAAAATAAGTTAGTGAATGGATGGAATGATTAGATGGATTTAGTGGCATTCATTATTTTTTACTTACAAACGTATTAGATAATAACGTTTTGACCTTGAAAATCTGTAAATAGAGAATAAGAAAATTCGGTAAACCCCATTCAAAGATGATGAGTTCGAGAACAAAACATTTAAACTTGTACAAAGATGTAAAGTATCTACAATTGTAGTAAAGCTCGTACTAATTACTGAACTTTATTTTAATAAGTTGAAAATTATAGAATAGTCATTCTTATTTACAAATGTCTGTCAGAACTGTAAGTAACCGAAATAGTAAAATAATTGACTAAAGTATAAATTTTAGTCCGTTTACTTATCTGATTTAACTTTTAAAAATGTCACTTAATGTAAGTTTATAATTACAAATTCTTAGATTATTCCAGGGCTGTGGAGTCGGAGTTGGAGTTATCAAAATCCCCCTGACTCCGACTCCTTTTTTTATTTTTCGAGCTTCTTATGTATAAAAAGAACGAAAAAGTATTTGAATCGTGTACATTTCTTTCTTTAAATTTTTTGCAAAACTTTAGGTTTGGCCACCTTTTGAACCCAAATAATGTCATATAAAAAAATTCGCGTGCGTACATTCGCGTCTAATATGTTAAATTTTTTTTATTCTGTTTTGAAATTTTAAACAATATCTCAGAATTAGTAAAGTTATAAAAACAGAATTTGGAACAGTAGCATATGTAAAACGGGCATTAATGCTATCAAATTTTGGTACTTAATTAAAGGTTGAGACATAGAAGGAGTCATGTGTCATATCTCTAGTGTGGTCGAACCTAATGAATATATTACTGGTTATTAACAGTCATAATCTAAATATCTAAAATTACTTGCCTGATTGACTGACTCAATCATTCACTCACTGATTCATCATCGCCCAGAGCAAACCGCTGAACCAAAAGATGTGAAATTTGGTACACAGTTAGGGTACATCATGAAAACGCTCACAAAGAAGAGATTTTTCGAAATTCCCCTGCAAAGGGGAAAAGGAAAGGATTAAGTCTTAACCGGAAAAACGGCTACTACTGTACTATATTAAATGCGATTTTTTGTTTTATCTGCGTTTTAGTAGGGTACGCCTTGACAATGCACACTAAGAAGGAATTTTTCGAAATTCCCCTCGGTGGGAGAGGGAGAGGATTTAGTCTTCATCGAGTACTTAGATGTATTAAATTGGTAACATTTCAGACATTGTTATAAATATTTTTATCTATTTCGGTTATAAAAATGTTCGAACCGTTTTAAATTCGAATTTGTTATTGCATAATGATTCGATTGTAAAGGATTGTAAACATTTCAGAAAATTGATCAATTTGAAACTAGTTCATTCGATTCTCACCAATTCTCATTATTCTCAGCGGTAGGCGTTATACAACAATTAGTATGGTTGTTGAAATACTGAACATAAATGAGGTTTGCTTGCAAAACCTCTGTGGGCAAAGTCGCGGCAACAGCTAGTTTATAATATAATCGAGATAGGTTAATAATAATCATAAGCTCAGAGTTCAAACGGTTAAAAATTGAAAGTTGAAATTTGGTAAACAGTTAAAATATGTCTATACAATGTAAACTAAGAAGTGATTTTTCGAAATTCCTCTCGCAGGGGAGAGCGGGAGAAAGTAATCCGTTATTATTTGCGTACCGCAAAATCGGCTCTAATGACTTGTAACTATAAGTTTCAAAACGCAATTTTTTAAAAAATCTAGAAAATGTTTACTTGCCTAACATATACTTGCTTACTTACAATTTGTTTACTACACATTTTCCAGAAATTTGTTCACTTTTGTTTGTAATGGATACTGCTAAATCGAAAATATACCGCGAGCCATCTACAACTTGAAATTTTTAAACATTCAATCAATGCTGTTCAGTGTACGAATTACAACATTATTATTTTCAAAACGTTTGTTTAAAGAGAAAGTACCCAATACTTGTAGAAGACGTCACTCCACAACATTAGTTGGTTAATGCTGTTTTTAGTACCACGTTTTTGAAAAGAATATCATTATTGTAGGAAGAAGCAGACAATCGGTTATTGAACATCATGTGATATTTTTCTTAGTTGTTACATGTGCATATTTTTATTAAACAACAACACTAGAGCATGTTGGAATGGACTTGCTGTTGACATGTTTGACCACAAAGATATTCTTCGTGTGGATCAAGATTTTAGTCAATACAGTGTGCGAAATAAAGTGTAAGACAAATTGTATCCAGACTAATCTAACAAAAACGCTCCAGCAGCTAAAATGCTTTTGATCGTAAATGTACTTTCTTGTTGATAGAGCTTATAATGAATGTTCAAATTATAATCAGCAATTGCTGTACAACATGTTCATACAAAAAGCATACACATAATTTATTGCACATTTCCTCTGCAAAAAAGTTAAAAGAAATTTAAAAGCGTGCTTATAATTTTGGTGTATGTTTGGTATCAAAGAATTTAGGAATACATCTTTTGTTTTCAATTGCATTTTTTTTTTCATAAAGATTAGGATGTTTGTGTTATATTATATGCAATTTTAATTAGCAGCTTCTGGAACATATGATATTATTCTAAAAGAGAATTACTTTTCATTTGCTTTCTTAAATACAATACGCAAATAGTTGTTATATTTAATAAAGATTCGCTCAAATAATTACATTTTTTTAACAGCAAGAAGTCCGGTATTTTCTCATCTCAGCGTATCTCTTTATGGACTAACAACAATTAGAGCATTTAACGCTGAAAATAAATTTATTTCCACTTTTAATGAATATCAAGATAAGCACACTGCAACGTGGATCATTTACATTTCATTAAATCGATGCCTGGCTGTATATGGTAACATCGTTTGTTACATAAATTTACTTATTACTGTTATTATTTTCAGTGTTTCAATTCATCCAGGTGAGTAAATAGATTTATTTAACTGTGCATAGTGTATAATATATGTAATTCTGAATTTATAATTGCAACTTTAGATGAAGTAGGAAGCCAAATCGGACTTGTTATGAGTTATACAATATTATTTGTTTTTCTTTTTCAAAACACTATTAGGTTTACTTCTGAAGTGGATTTTCAGGTAATACGTGTACAACTAATCTAATAGTGTATTTAATGTTAACCTTTTTGTTAATTGTACGTATAATTTAGAAATACAGGATTATTTTATCTTGTCTTTTCTGGTAAAGTAACTATTCTGTAATTGTAACTATTATTATAATTATACACGAAAAATACGTCATTTTTAGTTAGTTATATAGGCCTAAATGTAAATTAAATTGTAGGATATATTATGATGCATGTTGTTCTATGAAGCGAAAACTAGGTCACTTACACTTAGTTGTTCATCAACAGATTTGTACTAATTATGTTTGTTTTCAGCACTGCAAACTCCAGTAGATTGTTGTGACCAAAACGGTTTTGAACAAAACAATCAAATACGTCTTGTTTTCAAGTAGTTACATAAAAATAACTCCATTTAACTTAATGTTTGCAAAAATACAATGTGTTTCAGTTTTTATTCTCAGTTTTACAGTTGTTTTTCTTTTTTTTACATCTAACACTGATTTGTTATTCAAAACGTTTAATTTTTGAAACATTAATCGCAGACCAGTATTCTATGTTTTTAATTATATATATGCCAATATTATATTTTTTCTATAATTAAAGGTGATTTTGTTAGTGAAACAACATATTTTTTTTATGAACTACGTGCATGGAAATCTGAAAGGGTATTTATCAGATATTTAAAGTTGGCGATTTGTCTAAAAATAAATTAAAAAAACAGCTTGAATTTTTATCAAGTCACTTCAAATTGTTAAAAACAGATAACCTTCTTAAAGGAAGGATTTTCTTATGGGAATATTGTTCACAGTAATCAATAGGATGACTAACACGCCAAATTAATATATAATAACAAAAACAAATACACTGAGTTCAGCGTTACATGTAACGCTGAACTCAGTGTATTTGTTTTTGTTATTATATATTAATTTGGCGTGTTAGTCTTCCTATTGATTACTAAAAGTTAACAAAAGTATACTATTGTTTT
>NW_019385193.1:263349-307322 GCF_000671375.1 Centruroides sculpturatus
CTGTTTAATTCTTTTTAGTGGCTTAATTTTATCACCATCTTTATTTTAAAACGTTTCAACTAAAGGTGCAATTAAAGGAAGTTATCAGTACGTTGCCTGGAGGATTGGATACACATTTGTCAGAAGGAGGACGAAATTTCAGCGTAGGAGAAAGACAGTTAATTTGTCTTGCCAGAACGATTGTTCGCAAGAATAAAATCCTGGTCATGGATGAAGCAACATCAAATATAGATAAAAAGTGAGATTACAACAAATTATAAAAATTATTTAGTTACAATTGCCTTGGAGAATTCCTGACTACTGAAATATCGTTTGTACTTTCTTTTCCGAGTTAAAATAATTCTCACGTTAGATTTTAATGATTTAGGTGTCCGAATGTTCAGTAGAACGCTGCCTTGTGCATACTGTATTTTTTGGAAAATATAATTAACTCTCAGATAGGATATAATTCAAAAAACGCTTAATCTTTCACGCTTAATAACATAGAGATATTTTGACATTTTTAGTGCTGTTGTTTTGAATATAAAGACAGACCTTTGCTTCATATCGTTGCAGAGTGAAAAGAATTTCGGTTAAACAGTGAAAAAGTTATACGAGTTAAAAAGAAATTTTTCTTTGAGCACAGATTTATGGAGCTTCATTTCTTTGTTACACAAGTTGATAATTTAATTTTATTGCCAATTAGGAATTGTTCAGTTATGCGTTTTTGTTGCTTAAGCAACATAAAGTGCAATTAATCGAACGCTATGCATCCTTTTATAATTTATTTGATTATTTAGTTAATACGCGTTGTTTACACGTTTCGGGCCTTATGTCGCCTCTCATCTGCCAACTAATTTCTAAAAATTGTGTCGTGTAGTAATTAAGTACATTTCTTTAAGATTAGTTCGCTGAAGAGAAGCAACATAATGCCCGAAACGTGTAAACAACACGTTTCTACTAAATAAATAAACAATATTAAATTCTAAGTAAAAATTATCTTTTCATGCAAAATGATTTGTACATAAAATAGTTTAAATTCTTTTAAAAAATTATAAAAATTTTCCATCGTCATTACCATCATTTACAGTAGCCTAATCCTAAATAATTTTCATAAATAGAACTTGAAAACAAAAAAATATGTTAAAACTTTATGTAGATGATTCTTCTTATTAGCATTGTAACTTTACAAGTTGGAAAGTTATAATATGTTATAAATTTTTTACAAAACAAATTATTCTATTTTATGACATTTATATTATATATACAGACATATAGATTTGTAACGTATTATTATCTATTTTATATCAAGAACTGATTCCTGCATACAGAAAATAATTCGAGAAAAATTCAAATCGTGTACCGTGTTGACAATAGCCCACAGGTTACATACAATTATCGATTCGGACAGAGTGCTGGTAAGACTTTTTTGTTTAAGTTAATAATATAAACGAAAACAAAATTTATATACATATTTAAAATATTTAGGTTCTAGACAAAGGAAAAATTCAAGAATTTGACATGCCATATAAATTACTGAAGAATGTGAATGGTACTTTTTATAACCTGGTAAAAAACTCGGGAGTTACTGCGATGAATGAGCTATTTAAAATTGCTGAAAATAAATATTATGTTCAAGAATGTACTGAAACAACGAGATTATAATACAGTGGATTTTCCTCGATACGTATTAACTTTTAGTGGATTTCATACCTTTTTTACATTATCATGTATTCGGAATCATCTGTTTTAAAGGCAGTTTCTGCATGACATTTAGGATATAGAATTGTTAAAATCTTTAGTAAAAACTGTTAAAACTTACATAATATTTGTGATTCCTACTGTTAAATTTATGTGTTAAACGTTAGTTTAATGAAATCAGTATATTTGTTTAGATAATGTTGCTAGAAAAATTAAGAATGGGTTATTTACAGAAAAGTAGTAAATTTTAAAAATATGTAAACAAGAAAAAAATGATGTGTTTATTGGAATATTTTATAACGTCTTTTTTTACAAATTTTATGAGGAAAAGTTTAATTGAAAACATCAATTTAATAATGAATGTAAATCTTAGTAATAATTTGCATCATTGTTATAAGCAACAATAAAAATAAATATGTTCTGAATATATTTCAATATGTATTATCTTACTTTTGGTGTTTAAAATTTCATCAACGTTTTCAATGAAAGTCAGGGAATAAATTGACTTTTTGATTATTTAGTGTGAAAGCCGCACAAAATTTTTTATTTGGAGTGAACTTGAAAATGATGTTTTTTAAATATACGAAAAGTAATTAATACTTAATGATGAATTAAAATAGGTTAATTAGTAATATGGACCGTTTATTTTGAAAGTGGTGTAAGTCCATTTTTTCTTCTTTCGAGATATTTAAACATTTGCATTTTAGTTGATTCAAAAATATAAACAAAGTGTACTAAGTTTGACAATGTTTCTATGACTTTAGAAATATGTAAGTTGATTGCATAAAGACTTCTATGTGAATTTATCCAAACTAATATNACGCAAAATTATGTATGTGCCCAGGTATATTAAGTAAAATAAAAAATGTATTTCTGTAAAACTTTGTAATATTTCTGTAGTGCCAGTATAATAAGTCCTGGTAATAGAAGATACGTTATTATAGACGAAAATTTATATTTTAGTAAAAAAAAGGACATTGAGGCATTTTAATTAATGAATATCATTGATTACTTTTAAAAAATTTGCTACGTATTTTTCTTTCTGTTCTTCTTCTTCTTATATCTTTGGTTCGAAAACCTAATACCTTGTGGAGTTTTTCTTTACTCAACTCAATTTTATATCCAGGTTGTAAATGAATTATAAATCTCGTTGTTGCAAAATGAATTTCAAACTTTATAGAAGGTATTACAAAGAATTCTACTAAAAACTTATTTAGATCTCGAAGAGTGTAATTCCCATTTTCTATCGTTACATCATTCCTCTTTGTTTAATCAAAATATCTAAAAGTATTGTTATTAAATTTTTCATCGCTATTATGCCAAGAAACCCACATAGACATTGATTTCAGAGCTAATTTCGAATTATTTACAGGTATTGGATTTTTAAACTCGATTGTAAAGACTTCTGTTTTATCAGCATTTTTCGAATCTAAGACTGTTAGTTTCATTTATATAAAACAAAATTCTCATTAAACTCACTCGGTTCTTGTGTAAATGAGTATAAGACTTCAATGAGAGATTTACCTTTATTTCTTCCTACAATGTATTTTATACAATAGTAACTATATCTAACAGACGTAGGATTCTGAAGAAAACTACAGTTATATCTTATTTGTTTTTTACATGTTTATAAATATTTTATGATTTCTTTTGAAATTATCTCTTTTTTTTATCTTACATTTTTTAACTTATATTCTCCAAAAGGATCAATGAATTCAATGAAAAGATATTTGGTATCATTATAATAACAAACCCAATGTGTTCCATTTCCAGTTTAAATATCTAAATTAATTATACCGTTTTCAAATTTTCTAATTGTTTTCTGTAATAAATCAACTGTAAACGCACCTCTATGAACTTGTTTATTTTTTATATTATCATTTATCGTGTCATTAGATATTTTCAATTCTGAATCACTCCTTACCCCCTAATTTGAAATTTGGCCGTATTGGACCTAAAGGGCTTTGGTAAGAAGGTGGCCACCTAGTTTTTTTTATTACATCCGGATCCGGTTACTTAATCTAAAGCTTTTTNTTTATCAGCATTTTTCGAATCTAAGACTGTTAGTTTCATTTATATAAAACAAAATTCTCATTAAACTCACTCGGTTCTTGTGTAAATGAGTATAAGACTTCAATGAGAGATTTACCTTTATTTCTTCCTACAATGTATTTTATACAATAGTAACTATATCTAACAGACGTAGGATTCTGAAGAAAACTACAGTTATATCTTATTTGTTTTTTACATGTTTATAAATATTTTATGATTTCTTTTGAAATTATCTCTTTTTTTTATCTTACATTTTTTAACTTATATTCTCCAAAAGGATCAATGAATTCAATGAAAAGATATTTGGTATCATTATAATAACAAACCCAATGTGTTCCATTTCCAGTTTAAATATCTAAATTAATTATACCGTTTTCAAATTTTCTAATTGTTTTCTGTAATAAATCAACTGTAAACGCACCTCTATGAACTTGTTTATTTTTTATATTAACATTTATTGTGTCATTGGATATTTCCAATTTTGAATCACTCGTTTTCCCCTTAATTTTGAATTAGACCATATTGGACCTAAATGGCCTTTGGTAAGAAGGAGGCCACCTTGTCTTTTTTATTACATCCGGATTAAATTACATTATTTAATGCTTTTTTAGCTTCCAATCGTGCAGCACCTGATAAAGGTCCCGTAGCCAAATTTGTTAGAAATTCTAACAAATTTGGCTACGGGCTAACTTAAAATAGGAATTAAAAATGGTAAGAAGCCTCCATTCATTTTTAATTGTGTTCTACTTATTTTTATTCTCTTTCCTTCATTAATATTTTTTATTTGAGGTTTTGTTAAAAACACATGATGATTAGAAGGTTTACATTTATCAATTTGTAAATATATTTCTTCTCCATTCTTAAAGGCTGATTTCAATTTATTTTTTTGCGACTCACTGAGATAGATTCTGGGTTTAATATAATTACTCATTTAATTAGATAAAAATTTTGAATAATATTCTTTCACTGTATCTGCTGTTATTTCTCCCGAATTTAATAATTGTTAAAAAGTTGTGTATGTGAACGTTGTCTTTGTGATTGTCGCGCCCTCCCCTCTGCTATGTGTGGGGTCTGTTGTGTTATGTTCGTCAAGGGAGTTGTACTCTGGTCCAGTATAGTTCAGTTTGGAATGTGTGCTGTGGTCTAACGGACATCGCTTTCTAGTTCTCTCCACATTCTTTGTGTTACCTTCGACATTACCCTTCATCATATCCAAACCCTGACAATAATAGATCAAGAATTTTAACAATCTTATTATATACTTTTTTATTTCCACCTAACAGCTTATCAGTGAATTTTTCTAATTCATTAAATAAATCTTCTCCACTAATTATAAATGATTGTAAAGCAGACTTTAAAACTTTTAATTTTTCTCTATGAAGTTTAATTAAATCTAAATCAGACTGATACAAATTTAAAACCTCTTCTAATGCTTTTCTTTGAAAATCATTTAGGGGAGACCGGGGCAAGATCGGCATGTTAAGCTTTACTTAAATTTTGTGTAATAAATACTGCTGTAAACTGAAAAAAAAGCTTTGCATATTGTCTATTGGANGCTGTCTTTAAATGATGTCCACACTGAAAGGGAGGGAGGGGTTAAGACAAGTTGGACAAGGAGGGTTGAGTATTAGTGGACATCCATTTATTTCATTAAACTTTATACAATATGCATTTTATTATATTTAATTCAAAGTTTCTTGTATGTTTCATTTCTACTTATGGTATCTATCATTCATAAAGTGATGAAGGTTTTAACAGGGATAGAGTTATGTTGGACATCCATAGAGGGAAAGGGGTTACAAAAACTTGGACAAACTGGGACAAGAGGGAAAAGTAAACATTTCAAGAAAAATGCGCATGTAATTTATGGATAGCCCAAGTGCTTAGACCGTAGAAAATGGACTTATACCACTTTCAAAATCAATGGTTATGCAATGTCATTTATCGATAAATTTTCAGTTGATCAAAGCTTATGGTTATTTTAAAATGTTAAGTGTGAATTGTTTATAAATAAAAAGTTCACACTAAATTGTATGTATATTATGTGTTTTCTCAATTTTTTCCAAAAATGGACTTACACCACTTTCAAAATAAACGGTCTATATAAACCTGCTCACTGTCAAGATGGCTTATATGTTTCTTCTTCCCTATCCCGCGATAACGGGATTTTATTTGTTCGGATCGAATGGAGGAAGCAGGAGTGCCGTTGGTAAGGTGACAGGCGATAGAAGAGTAAAAGAGGACACCAATTTAACAAGGAATCAACGATTTATTAGCTATCAACATAGACGGTACAATAACTATTATCGAGGGGAAATTCTGAGTCCTTAAAACGCGAAGGGCCGAGATAGAGTTCACAAAAATTTGTTCCATACTTCTTTATGTTGATAGTTCTCTTGAGGAAATTAATAGTATACGTAGGACACAATATTCGTAGGATACAAAATTTGTAGGAAATATTCAAAATATTCTTAGGACACAATATCTAAGTGACGGTAGATGAACGACTCCTTCGAAGTGGAAGCAAGTGGCTTTTATAGTTTCGTCGTTGGAGAATGGTCATGTGACCAATTGTTGTGAGGTAAAAGGTACGAGGATGGGTCAAAGTTGTCTCCGGGAAACTGCTAACTATCAACTTTGGCGTTGGAATGTGGTATTATTTTCGAAATGGACAGATGTTTACATTGAATGAAAGGAAAGATTAGTGTTTTTCCTTTTTTTATTAGTTAGCTTTTAGCTTAGGATTTAAAGGAAAATTTAATTGAGGGTTTAGGAAAATACGGGATATTAATCGGAAAAATCGGTAAAAATTCCGGATTTCACATAGGTCTAACATCTTTGTAAATCGCAGTTCTATTACTTTCCCAAGTTTCATCCTGATAAAAAAATCCAGAAGTTTGGTTTAATTATTATAGAACAATACTATCTAATTATAAATAATAAATTACGTTGACGAATGTGAAATCCCTTTTCACTTGTGAACTTTTATGACATTTTAAAAAGACAGTTAATTTTTTCTTCTGAAATTATCAATGAATAAATCGATTTTACGAATTTTCAAATTTTCTTTAAAAGTGTTTGATTGGAGCAACAGCTCAAACCTTAACTTAATCGGTTCTATGTTCTGCATACAAAAATCTTTACATAAGAGGAAATAAAAGATTAATGTTAATATAACAAATGTTTTATTTAATTAGATTTCTTCTCATAAACTTATTTGTAAAAAATTTTCTTGCGTGATGTTCAAATTTAATGCGCTTTAATAATTAATTAAAATTTAATTAATAAAATATTTGAAGTGAAATAATGTGACTTCCGGTTGTCATCGAAAGTTACAGTATAGTTAAATGGGGCTTCCTGCTGATAAGGTTTCTACCTATTGTCTCTATATATCACTGCTCTCGAGAATAAGAAAACACAGACAGACAACAGTGAAGACGTATAGGTGAACAATTTTTATCAAATTGCAGCCCAATCAATATTCTTGAGCAGGAAATGGCTATATATTTTATTTTTTAAAAGTAAAAGTACGTGTATTATAGAGTTTATTTGGCAAAACCAGCTTTTTAATGATAAAAAATCATTCTGTGTTTTCTTTATATAAATAACTCTTTTATAATAACACATCGACCTATTTAAGCAACTCGAATATAATAAATTAATTTAATGATCTATATACCTTCAAATACCATCAAATTCACTATCTTCAAATACAAAAAGTACAGGTTCATAATTTTAGTATGTAGGTGTTAGGCTAATTGAGCGAAAAAACCGACCACAACGCGTCGTAGCCGTTTTTACAAACGGCCACCAAGCGAAATTCGTGTCGTAACATTCATGAAATTTGGTTACTACGCGTTGTGGTGATTAAGAAAAGTCGTAACGCATTCTGAACGTTAGCTGATGCAACCATGATACGAAGGATAGGTTTTTTTTTACTCTTTCTGCCCTGTGGGCACTAAGAGGGCCTCTTATGGCAGGCCCATTATTAGGTTCTGCCAGGCCCACAATGGGGCAACCGGGTAGTGAGGGACGGGGCCCGACATATCCGAACACCCCACTGATAAGATGTATGTACGCGTAGGTGTAGATTCTGCGTTATATGGTACTGCTCTTCTAGTTGAAGAGGTTCGTGTTGATCATTAGGTGGTGGAACACTGAACAGGTCTGACCCCACATTTTAGCTTTTTGTGAACTCTAGCATAATGGCACTTTCGGGCCTCAAATTCCAAACACAAATAGATGATGGCATTACGTTAATTATAAGCATTGTTATGAAACGCGACATAAGTGAAATACTAATTTTTAAAAATAATTACGTTATGAATAAAATTATGGTTATATTTCATAAGCAAGTAGAAATAAATACTGTACTCATATTCATTAAATTATGTGTTAAATCTTACAACGGTAATAAATAAATTTTCAATCTTTGCATTTTCTGTAAATCCCGACAGTTAAACGCATTTTTTATTAATATGGACCTTTTATGCGGTAATATTAAAGAATTCGTTTCCCTAATCTTAAGATTAGGGTAACGAATCGTACGGTAATCTATACATATAAAATTACTTGTCCTGACTGACTGAGTCACTGATTTATTATCGCCCAGAGCAAACCGCTGAATCTAAAAAGGTGAAATTTGGTACACAGTTAGGGTACGTCATGGAAACGCACACTAACAAGGGATTTGTCGAAATTCCCAAGCGGGGGGAGAGGGAGAGCATTAAGGCTTAATCTCAAGAACGGCCTCTACTGTAATATTTTAGATGAGGTTTTTGTTTTTAACTGCGTTTTAGTAGGGTATGCCTTGGGAATGCACATTAAGAAGGGATTTTTCGAAATTCCCCCACTGGGGGAGAGAGAGAGCATTTCATTTCAGAAATTGTTATAAATATTTTTATATATTTCGATTTTTTAACCAAATGTTCGAACAGTTTTAAATTAGAATTTCTTTCTGCTTATTGGTTCGATTATAGAACGATCGTACACGTTCCAGAAAATTGATCAAATTGAAAAGAGTTCGTTTGATTCTCGGCAATTCTCATCATTCTCAGTGGTAAGTGTTATATAACAATTACTATGGTTGTTGAAATATGAATATAAATGGGGATTACTTGCAAAACTCCGTGGGCGAAGTCGCAAGTAACAGCTAGTTTATTTATAATTGCACATAGTAAACAATGTTGAAAAATAAATTGTATTTTTTAGAAAGTTACATCATAAATGCAAATGAAAGCTGTAATATAAACAATTGATAGATATTACAGGTATATGAACACTTTTCAATAACTTTTTTCTGTTGTTTTTGCAAAATTATATATTACAATATTAATTTAAATAAATAATGATTTAAATATTAAGGTTTAAAAATCAAATATAATAATTAATTAAAGTTTAAAGCTAAAGTGTAAAGTCAAAGTTTGAGAGCATCTGTCATAAAATAATACAAAACTAATAAACAAAATAAAAGTAAAACAATCAACCAAATTAGAAAGCGAATTGCTTACCTATAAAGAAGAAATAAATTAGTAATGAAAACACAGCACATTGACAGATGCTCCCAAACAACAGCAGCAGCAATGCCGATTTTACAGTTGAGGAATCACGCCCACTAAGAGAAAAAAACAACAGATTCTCTTAGGAAACAAAACATTTTAATTGATAACAGGGTTCCGATAAAATTTAAAAAAATAAAGACCTGGTAAGAACTTTGCAACCAAAAATTTCATCACATAACACCTTAAGACACCCACATTTAGCCAAAATATGCCAGGCATCCACAATTTCGTTCTCAACACAAAAGTGATACAATTCTCTTGAATAATTATTCAAAAATTTCAAAGAATTACACCTAACCTTTATAAATGAGAACAAAATATTAAGGGAAACATCTTGATTATATAAGAAATATTATAAAAAAAAGTAACATTTAAATTCTTATACCAGCAATTATATACACTATTATTTATTTTTTGATTTAAATTGTATAAAAAGTTCTCAAAAATGTTAACGAGGAGAAGAGACCAGTCCATTATTAATAAGATTAATACCATGATTATTACAAGTATCAATAAAATAACGTATCCAGTCTATAGACATTTTATTAAGTATAAATTTCAGACAAACTTTACATTAATGATGATCATCAAGATTAGAAATTCTTATAATCCAATTTTTTATCCTACTAAACAATATAAGTTTTATAGGGGTCAAAGCACATTCCGTCATTATTAATAACCTGGAGTACAACGAGGTAAATAAAATAAGTTTTTAATAAATTTAACCTGCATGCCATCACCATTGGCCAAGTTAAAACTCCAAATCTCTGAAGCATATAATAAACAGGGCACAACCACAGTTCTCAATAAACGTAAACAATCAGTCAGATTACGTAGTTTGGCAGATCTCCATAATTGAATAACTTTATTCATCGATACACTTGCATGAGTTCTCTTATTAATGTAATGCATATGGAATAAACCATTAAATGAAAATGTAACACCCAAATATTTATAGTTAGAGAAAACTTGAATTGGAGAACCCTTAAACTCACCATTTATCCGCCCTCGCACTCTTACCTCCACTAAATACAACAATCTTAGACTTATTCAAATTCAATTTCGAACCATTTTCATCTAAATAAATTGCCAATTTATCAATCAATCTCTGCAATCCAACCACAGAATCAGATAAAATTACAATATCATCAGCGTAAACCAATATTTTAATCTGGAAACCATTTATTTTTATAACATTACCGGAAGAGTTAATAATGCCAAAGAGATCATTCAAAAAAAAAAAAAAATACTTAAACAAAATTGGACTCAAAATACAGGGCTGCTTAACATCAGTCTTAGAGAATATTAATGGCGAACTGTTACCTCCAACTATTACCATAAGCGAGGAGTTTCCATACAAAGCAACGAGTAAAGACAAATTTATAACTAAAACCGTAACGCAACATCTTTAACCACAGCAAATTCCTAAGACTATTAAACGCAGAAAATAAATCGAAAAAAATGCATACACTTTCCTACGTTTTCGTAAAAGAGTTTTCTGGATAACCGTATACTAAACAAAATTATTTTCTAATGTGGAATAGCCCTGAAACCTGCCTGATTTTCATGCAATATATTTTTAACTTCTACCCATCGAGTCAACCTTCTATATAGAATAATACAAAACAATTTCGAAGCACAAGATGATAACCAGATACTTCTGTAATTACCAGGAACATCCATCCTACCATTCTTATAAATCGGAATTAAAATACTCGTCTTCCAAGACTCCGGTATTATCCCAGTATCAAAAATCTTTGAGAAAAGACGAGTATTTTAACGGCTCAACGGCTCAAAATTCCATTGGGATCCCATCAAAACCTGAGGTCTTATTTGGCTTGTACCTCCTTAAAGCAACATTAAGCTCATTTATAGAAAATTCATGGTCCAAAAGTTTATCATACCAATTCCTACAATAATTAAAAATCGAAATATCCACAAAATAAGAATCCAAGGAACCAAATAAATTTAAAAAGTGATAAAACCAATTATCAATACAAATAAAGCTGAAATTACGAGACTGAGCCTGCTTAACATGACGGAAATAATTCCAAAAAAGTATATTATCTTTCCTAAAACAATTCTGTATTTTACTAGCGAATGATTTTTTTTTCGCAATGCAAAACCGCTTCACCAAACTTCGTAACATAACAAAGCGCATCATTAGAATCATTACTCTTCCTAAAAGATCTTTAGGCTCTATTTCTAGCACTAATTAGCATCCTACAGTCCGAATCAAACCACGAGAAAGAATTCTCATGTCTCCTAATATTAAATCCTCTCTTACACACTAAAAAGACAAGTACTCAGGTCTTCCATTGAATCAAACTTATTCAAAATGCATATTTCCTCCAAAACCAACCTTAATTCGTTCTTTCTGGATTTATCCCAATACAGTCTATTAATCCTCTGTCACTTCTCGAAAGAGACCGATCTATCATTGTCACAAGCCAGTCCTAAAATCAGTGGGTTATGGACAGAATCCAAAAACTGATTCACCTGAAGATAGAGAACATCTTTTCAAGTTAACGGAGAAACTATAACCAAATCAATAACAGAACAACTATTACTAGAGTTAAAAGAATATTCACCCGCTTCATCTCCTAAACATCTCCCATTAACAATAATCATATTTAAATCATCACATAAATTAAGCAACTTTCTATTTATTACTTTGACACTGTGATATCCACAGTGTCAAAGTAATAAAAGACATTTACATAGACGACATTCACATATGATTTAATTATAACATTTGTGAAATTTAACATATTAATACATAATGTGCGATTGTATTCTTTCTTTAGAAGCGTATTTTACATAAAGTACTTACGTACTTTAAACTTTTCACTTCACATTTCGTTTGAATAACATCAATAACATCTTCGTATAAAAGGCATGTCATGCATATTACGATTTGTGAGTTTCGAAAAGAGTATAACGCCGTACAACCATTTAAAAAATCCGGCAACGAGTTGCTTAACTTTCTCGGAAACATTTAGAACTGCGAGTTTGACGCCATCTGTTATGATATTTTATTTAAAAAAACATTTCATATAACTGACAAAAAGCATAACTTTGAGGGCAGGATTAGATTTTATAACAAGTTGTAAATGATAATAAGAAATAAAATCGTTATTAAATCCTACCCTACTAGAGATACTCAAGACCACCATTATTTATCTGCCCCTTACTTTTAATCACCACAACTTAATAGCATCAATTCCCCTTATAAACAAATCTTCCTACAAAATTTCAGTTATTCTTCAATAAAAACTACAGGAGTTATTAAACTTCAAACAAGGTGAGCAAAATTTGGTGGGGGAGGGGTTTCGACTGATAGCCATACATTTGCTTTGTTACATACCGGGTGTTTCCTTTCCTCAAAAGTTAGTATCCGCTGCTGCTTTCTTGGGGTGGAGAGGGGCCAACTTTGTAAATTCAAATGGAAATACGGGATTAAATTTCCCTGACCAAATAGGCAAGTGTTTATTTTAGATATTTTTTCTTGTGATGCGAATTCCTCGAGGTATTTCACAGTGTTAAGTTAAATTAAACATCCTGTATGACAGTCGGGAAGAAAAAGTTGTAATGTGTATGAATAACATGCTTCTAAATTTCGTACGTATAACAGTGTTTAACTATATAGTTTTATGATAAAACTTTCAAAATTTTACACATGATATATCAATTTTATGAAAAAATAATATAACTAAACATTTCTTTCATGAATTCTAATCATTATTATGCCTTATTAAATGTTTATTTTGATTTTATGTAATGTAAATACGAATAATAGACCAACACAGAAAATAATGTGAGAGATATTGTAATTTTGTGGATGTGGATTTGAATGCATTAAACGTAATTGAAAACGAAAAGTTTGGACGATAAACAAAGAGGCTAATACTCCCGAAAAGACTATACGAAAAACTGTTCTAAAATCTATTTTATAACTTTCTTGTGAGAAATCTGTGTTTTGATTGTAGAAACGTGTATCAGTCTGAAAGTATTTTCTTTTTTTTTTCATTGTATGATCATCATTTCCCATTACGGGGATCAGTCATCCTTGTCCCGCCATTGGCACCACAAGGAAAACGTTGCTTTATTGACATTTAAAATATTATAACATACAACTTTTTGCAAACAACAGTTAAGATTAAATAACATTAAAATAAATCACGCGTTCTCGTCATACTTGTACAAGATTAGCAGGTGACTTACCAGCAGATAGGTAGGAAGTTGGTTTGTCTCCCTCCTTTACATAAGTACCCTTCTCGCAAAGGTCTGAAATTTTTTAGCCAAGTTTCTGTTACAGATTAAATGGTAAAGTTCCAAGTCTTGGAAACTTGTATTTTGTTCATGCAGAAGCTTCAACTCCAATCTCTCTCTTTCATATTTATAACAGTTCAAGAGTTCTCTCTGATCTAAAGAATTGTTTTATTTTACAGTATATTCTTTACCATAATTTCTGCGAAAAGAAAACTCTACCATCTTCTGCGATATAAAATCGATACATAAATTGCACGCTATTATTATATGCATTAACTATATTATAGTAAACAAGAATAATAAAGGCTCTTGCAATTAATTTATGTAAACATTGACTAATAGGAAAATGATTTATCTAAATCTTAATTTGTTCAAACTGATGTTTCTAAAAATAATCTGAAATCGTCAGTAAAATGTAAAACTTAACGGCATCATTACGGCATGACATCATGCTTTACGACATTTTTTCTAATTATTAATCAATTATTAATTACAATATTATAAATTTGTATATTATTTTAATATAAGTACATCAATTTATTATTTCGTGAGCATTATATAATTTAATTTCCAGCACTCTTCAATCTAACAATCTTATCTGTGCGAGTAAAATAGAACAATAGATTGATACTTATATAAGATAAAAATGAGAATCAATGTAGAACAGTAGACTGATTGAAAAGCTGACACTAAATCTACTGTTCTACATTGAAGTTACTGCAGTCTACAATCCATCCTTTGACTTGCAGATAATTTTGATTAATTATTCTTAATTCGATTATCATATTTATATTAACAGTTGAAATTAATAAATATAATAAGAATGTTTTCAAGACGTAAGGTTTTAAGTTTGAAGGAGATATGTGTGCCCTGTTTACTATCTTCGTTTACGTCAGTCTCCATGGTGTACGGGTTAGACTTTTTTATGTCTTGCTCCTGTGACACGAAATCCAACGCTTACTTGCAGAAACTTATGAACTTTTATATTTCCGGTATTGAAATATATTGTTGGATGCATTCGTTTTTCCTTCTTTGTATGACAATTCCTTATATATCGGACAGAACGCTTTGTTATTTCTGGTATGCGGTCGTCAAGTATGACATATATTCCAGAGTTACCCGTGTCGTTATTGTCTTGACTGCGGCTGTAATATTCAGTATTGTCAAAGGAGTCAAATTGAGCCCGAAGATACAATTAAGAAAGTCGTATCGTTTTGCTACAGATAAATTATTTTCTACTATCGGCAATATACTGTTTTATACAGTAATTATTTCTGTGGGTTTTACAGTATTGACTGTTTTTTCAGAAGTTTGTTTATTGTATGCACATTTGGAAAAGGTAAAGTCTTATATGTATGAGCTACTTTTCTGCTGCATCGAAGATGGTACGGCTGCTACTTTTATTGTTGGTGGAGTAATATACTGTTCTCTGTTCATTGTCTTGCTTATGCATACTTTAATGAAAGCATTTAAAAAGTCTCACAAGATTTGTATCTATTAAAAAAAACAGTCCAAACTTGAAGTCTGAATTGGAAGAAATTATAATACAACATGACGAACTTTGGAATTTTACAAATCAACTCAATGGATTATTAATTTACGTATTGACAACTTTATACGGCACTTTCTTAATAGAAACAAGTCTATTTTATTTTGTTTTCAGTTATACATTAAGTGATTTTGGGTATAGAATTATATGTTTTACATTCTGTTCCGGTTTCACGATCTACTGTACCGTTTTTGGATGTTTGCTTTTTGTTTTCACATCTACTGTAATGTATTTTTGCCAAAAGTACGAAAATTTGTAATATTTTAAGGTTTGCTATAATATGTAACATTTCTCATTTCAAATGCCAACATCTTTTCAAAACATAAGAAGATTCGCTGACTGTGATTTAGGATTGGAACAAAAGTTGAAGGTTCTTTGTTTTAAATGTGTTACTTTACTTCTAAAACAATTATTATATTTATGTATAAATTATGATATAATAATAGACGTGAATTCCTTCGTAGATTCTGAATTTTATAAAGAGATTTGGTAAAGAATCGCTATGTTTGACATTTAGAGATTACCTCAAAATTACTAAAAAGTTCCCAGTAAAAGTAAGTTATGCAAGATGGTTTTGTAATATAATCAATAAAGTAATTTTAATGCTAAACCATAATCTTTATTTTTTAACATTCCAGATGGGAAGTTCTCTGTATTCTATATTTACTGGTCTCTTGAACACAAAGAAAGCCACAATATATAATAGTTAATGAGTTTAGAAAATTTCGCACATACAAGTTAGTATTTATCATGGATATCTTGCAACTAAAAACAAAACGTAAGATTATTATACAAAGCATAACAACACAGTATAACTTTGCCTTTGGTAGTGAAGGTCAAAATGCAACTACAGTAGAGCGTCGTTTATCCGAATTAATTGGAGACGGGGTTGTTCGGATAACTTATTTTTCGGATAACCGATTACGTACGAAAAAATATCCCATGTTAAAATTTTTCTCCGTTGCGTGTCGCTTCGCGTTGAATTTTCGTCGATGTTAAGCCTAATGTAAACTTTTTAAAATAATAATCGTGGCTACTGTATCGTAAAAAATTATTTCTTTATTTTTTACAAAATATATTGAAAAATATAAAAACAAAAAAATTATACTTTAGAAGTTAATCTAGTATCAAAAACGTTCGATTCAGCACAACACAGTTTTCAGAATAACACCACACAAAAGTGCCTGTGCTGCCACCTAAAACACACATCAACAAAAAAAATATTGGAGTAGCCCAAGATATAGCCAAAGATTGCAGTGCCACAGCACTAGTGAAAATTTAAATTTGCCGACTGGAAGCTTTCGGATAAACGACGTTTCGGATAACCGACTTTCGGATAAACGACGCTCTACTGTATTGCTATTCTTAGCACAAGAATCATTTTATTAGACGATAAGTGAAAAGAGTATCTTCATATAAGTAACAATATAATCATGTATGATACAGATGGACAATCAGTAGTTCAAGAAAAAGATTGTGAAGAAGTAGTGGAAAGATATATTGAAGTACGATTTAAATTATCAGCATTAATCGACGAAAAGGCACCAATAACAGAGACGTCAACATAAGCATCACCTGACAGTCGAATTCATTATTTGAAGGGCAAGCTGATAAAGTATGGATAAAGTATGAATGATAAAATATGGTTTTAAAGCTAAAATATCCACAAAAAATTCCAAGCACACCTTACAGTACGAGGTATAAGCTATCTGAACGTCACGACACCAACAGCATCTCGTGCTAAAAACCAAAACTACTGCTACGGAATCGTTCTGTAATTCGCCGCCAGTCTTGTATATATAGAAAATATAAATTCAAGTGAAAGTGAAACTCATGGATGAGCCTCTCATGCCTGCGGAGATCCATCGCCTTGCGAGCGATCGGATATGAAACATACTAAAGGATGTTCGGTCGGAGAAACATAGGAACAAGGGGAGAGACCACCTCCGGCCTTTTGTCCCCTGGCCGTACAAGTTAGCGTCGACTCGGAGGGCGGAGACGATGCTGGCCCGCCTTCAGACAGAAATGGCTCCTTTAAACGCGTTCCTACACTCGCGCGGCTTGATTACTCCCAACCCCAGCTGTCCTCATTGTGGGGAAGCAGAGACACCGAGTCATTTTTGGTTATATTGTTCGAACTATGCGGAAGCCCGACGAGGGCTGGGTCGTAGTCTGGCAGTGGATATCAACTTATTACGAATTCTATCCCCAATTTCTTGTCCAAAAGCGAATACCCATCCTAGGAAACTCTCCAACGATAAATTCTACGAACAGGCCGATTTATTTAAGTATAGGGCGACGCCAGTCGGATAAAAAGCGAACTAGGGCCATAATTTCTATATAACCCGGAGGAACAGAAGTGAAGTGAAAGTGAATACAAATAATTTATTATCAGAAAAATTATTTTTAGAAAATAATAATTTCTTGGCTTATCCGTTCTTTTTAAAGCAGACTTTATTTATTTGGTTTTTCAGATTTTCTTAATTTTATTTTTAAATTCGATGAAGGTAATTTTGTTTTTATCCTTAAGGGGGCGCGTATAATTCTAAAGGGCTGGAATTCGTGTGTTCCGAATGGTAAGTCCGTTTTCTTCCAACGATTTGAAAAATATTTGAATACTTTAAACATTTTGCGAGATTAATAATACATTATTATTTAAGATTCACATCAATAAAGTAACTTAGAGCTTGTTGATTAACAATAATTCTATTTAGCAAAATGAAAAACTCGAAATCGTTTTAGCCTAATTTAATTACAATTAAACATAATTCACCAATTCGATCGCCGAATTACATAACATTTACTCAATTATAACACGAAATTTTTATGCAGAAGTCAGATAAAAACCAATATTAATTAAATGCTAAATTATGATTATTTATTTGTATGGACATTTTGAACCCGTTATTGGTATTTAAATCCTTCGTTATGATCGAGAATATTGTAAAATTTTCTTATTTGGCTGCAATTTGAAAATATTGTAAACTATCGTCTTTTGCTTCTAGCCCAAATCTTATATAAATTCCCACTGTCGTTTGACTGTCTTTTCTTAATCTCGAGAAGGAAGTTAGACAGAATGGTCCTGCAACTACACAGGCGGGAGGCCTCGAATAACTGTATATGAACTTCTGATGCAAATTGAAAGTCACGTTGTTTTAATTCATAAGTTTCTTCCGTAAGGTGTTAGATAGACGATCGCCCGACTCTTGAGCAATAGGTAATAGGTGGAGAGCACATATTTGAAATTAAATACAGTGGTACCTCAAGATACGAAATTAATCCGTTCCGAAACTGAGATCGTATCATGAAAATGTCGTAAGGTGAATCAACTTTTCCCATACGATTACATGTTAAACCAAATAATTCGTTCCAACGCGAAAAACATACTCAAATTAAAGCCAAGTAATACATTAAAAAAATAACTGTAGTAAGGAAAACAAATGAAAAATGCGAACTAATGTAACGTCGTATGGTGAGTTTTTGTTCGTATCGTGGAGCAAAAATATGTTCGAATTTCATGTCGTATCCTGAAAATTTCGTATGCTGGGGCGTTCGTATCCTGAGCAACCACTGTAAATTTAAAAAATAAGATCAAAAATTGCAGCCCGGCATCGTGACAATGTCACAATAAATAATTATTCGTTAGAATATTAATCTTATATTTAAAAGAGAAGAATAAATCGACAAAAAACGGCGTTAATTAAAGAATTTTTAATTCCTTCCAAGCTCTTTCGACATTTCTATAATTATCGTCTTCAGGCAATAACTCAATTCGAATGCTTTTTTAGAACAAATTTAAAGTACAGAAACGAAACGTTATTAAACGAACGGAATACAGAACTTAGAACATAAAATTTAAAAACATTTTCAAAAATATCACGCAGTGTCTACGCGTGTGCGCTTTGAGATGTGGAAAGAAACACATAAAAAGGTGTAGGAAAAGTGGAGATAACTGGCTAGTTAGTATTATGTATTCACTTGTACAAATATATCTAAATGTCAGGATACTCGAGAATGGGGGAGTTCCACGTGGATAATAACATAATGAAGAGTGACTCCACTAAGAACCTTTCACCGTAGCTCCTCAGTAAGACATTTTGGACAATTTGGTGTCATACCGTCCCACCGCCAGACAATGTTGATGTTCAGCAAATCGACAAGACAGCACCCCTATGTAGTAAGGGCTACCACCAGAATCTAATATTTCTATTGTAAAAATAAAAGTGAGCGTAGAGAAATATATACAACAAGATTTAATTTATTTTATAAAACATTTATTACTGCTTTGATACTCTTACTAATGTCAACTCATTAAAAAGGGTTAATAAGGCAGAAATTAGTGAAAATTTTTATCGGCATTACAAATGGATTTAAACAATTAAGAAATGTTTTTTGAAAAATTTCTAAAAATCCAGGATGAAATATATTTTAAAAAATTACTATAAATACAATTAAAAATTTGATGTGTTCGCACATCCTTTACAATCATAGGAACATAATTACGNTTATACCAGCAATTATATACACTATTATTTATTTTTTGATTTAAATTGTATAAAAAGTTCTCAAAAATGTTAACGAGGAGAAGAGACCAGTCCATTATTAATAAGATTAATACCATGATTATTACAAGTATCAATAAAATAACGTATCCAGTCTATAGACATTTTATTAAGTATAAATTTCAGACAAACTTTACATTAATGATGATCATCAAGATTAGAAATTCTTATAATCCAATTTTTTATCCTACTAAACAATATAAGTTTTATAGGGGTCAAAGCACATTCCGTCATTATTAATAACCTGGAGTACAACGAGGTAAATAAAATAAGTTTTTAATAAATTTAACCTGCATGCCATCACCATTGGCCAAGTTAAAACTCCAAATCTCTGAAGCATATAATAAACAGGGCACAACCACAGTTCTCAATAAACGTAAACAATCAGTCAGATTACGTAGTTTGGCAGATCTCCATAATTGAATAACTTTATTCATCGATACACTTGCATGAGTTCTCTTATTAATGTAATGCATATGGAATAAACCATTAAATGAAAATGTAACACCCAAATATTTATAGTTAGAGAAAACTTGAATTGGAGAACCCTTAAACTCACCATTTATCCGCCCTCGCACTCTTACCTCCACTAAATACAACAATCTTAGACTTATTCAAATTCAATTTCGAACCATTTTCATCTAAATAAATTGCCAATTTATCAATCAATCTCTGCAATCCAACCACAGAATCAGATAAAATTACAATATCATCAGCGTAAACCAATATTTTAATCTGGAAACCATTTATTTTTATAACATTACCGGAAGAGTTAATAATGCCAAAGAGATCATTCAAAAAAAAAAAAAAATACTTAAACAAAATTGGACTCAAAATACAGGGCTGCTTAACATCAGTCTTAGAGAATATTAATGGCGAACTGTTACCTCCAACTATTACCATAAGCGAGGAGTTTCCATACAAAGCAACGAGTAAAGACAAATTTATAACTAAAACCGTAACGCAACATCTTTAACCACAGCAAATTCCTAAGACTATTAAACGCAGAAAATAAATCGAAAAAAATGCATACACTTTCCTACGTTTTCGTAAAAGAGTTTTCTGGATAACCGTATACTAAACAAAATTATTTTCTAATGTGGAATAGCCCTGAAACCTGCCTGATTTTCATGCAATATATTTTTAACTTCTACCCATCGAGTCAACCTTCTATATAGAATAATACAAAACAATTTCGAAGCACAAGATGATAACCAGATACTTCTGTAATTACCAGGAACATCCATCCTACCATTCTTATAAATCGGAATTAAAATACTCGTCTTCCAAGACTCCGGTATTATCCCAGTATCAAAAATCTTTGAGAAAAGACGAGTATTTTAACGGCTCAACGGCTCAAAATTCCATTGGGATCCCATCAAAACCTGAGGTCTTATTTGGCTTGTACCTCCTTAAAGCAACATTAAGCTCATTTATAGAAAATTCATGGTCCAAAAGTTTATCATACCAATTCCTACAATAATTAAAAATCGAAATATCCACAAAATAAGAATCCAAGGAACCAAATAAATTTAAAAAGTGATAAAACCAATTATCAATACAAATAAAGCTGAAATTACGAGACTGAGCCTGCTTAACATGACGGAAATAATTCCAAAAAAGTATATTATCTTTCCTAAAACAATTCTGTATTTTACTAGCGAATGATTTTTTTTTCGCAATGCAAAACCGCTTCACCAAACTTCGTAACATAACAAAGCGCATCATTAGAATCATTACTCTTCCTAAAAGATCTTTAGGCTCTATTTCTAGCACTAATTAGCATCCTACAGTCCGAATCAAACCACGAGAAAGAATTCTCATGTCTCCTAATATTAAATCCTCTCTTACACACTAAAAAGACAAGTACTCAGGTCTTCCATTGAATCAAACTTATTCAAAATGCATATTTCCTCCAAAACCAACCTTAATTCGTTCTTTCTGGATTTATCCCAATACAGTCTATTAATCCTCTGTCACTTCTCGAAAGAGACCGATCTATCATTGCCACAAGCCAGTCCTAAAATCAGTGGGTTATGGACAGAATCCAAAAACTGATTCACCTGAAGATAGAGAACATCTTTTCAAGTTAACGGAGAAACTATAACCAAATCAATAACAGAACAACTATTACTAGAGTTAAAAGAATATTCACCCGCTTCATCTCCTAAACATCTCCCATTAACAATAATCATATTTAAATCATCACATAAATTAAGCAACTTTCTATTTATTACTTTGACACTGTGATATCCACAGTGTCAAAGTAATAAAAGACATTTACATAGACGACATTCACATATGATTTAATTATAACATTTGTGAAATTTAACATATTAATACATAATGTGCGATTGTATTCTTTCTTTAGAAGCGTATTTTACATAAAGTACTTACGTACTTTAAACTTTTCACTTCACATTTCGTTTGAATAACATCAATAACATCTTCGTATAAAAGGCATGTCATGCATATTACGATTTGTGAGTTTCGAAAAGAGTATAACGCCGTACAACCATTTAAAAAATCCGGCAACGAGTTGCTTAACTTTCTCGGAAACATTTAGAACTGCGAGTTTGACGCCATCTGTTATGATATTTTATTTAAAAAAACATTTCATATAACTGACAAAAAGCATAACTTTGAGGGCAGGATTAGATTTTATAACAAGTTGTAAATGATAATAAGAAATAAAATCGTTATTAAATCCTACCCTACTAGAGATACTCAAGACCACCATTATTTATCTGCCCCTTACTTTTAATCACCACAACTTAATAGCATCAATTCCCCTTATAAACAAATCTTCCTACAAAATTTCAGTTATTCTTCAATAAAAACTACAGGAGTTATTAAACTTCAAACAAGGTGAGCAAAATTTGGTGGGGGAGGGGTTTCGACTGATAGCCATACATTTGCTTTGTTACATACCGGGTGTTTCCTTTCCTCAAAAGTTAGTATCCGCTGCTGCTTTCTTGGGGTGGAGAGGGGCCAACTTTGTAAATTCAAATGGAAATACGGGATTAAATTTCCCTGACCAAATAGGCAAGTGTTTATTTTAGATATTTTTTCTTGTGATGCGAATTCCTCGAGGTATTTCACAGTGTTAAGTTAAATTAAACATCCTGTATGACAGTCGGGAAGAAAAAGTTGTAATGTGTATGAATAACATGCTTCTAAATTTCGTACGTATAACAGTGTTTAACTATATAGTTTTATGATAAAACATTCAAAATTTTACACATGATATATCAATTTTATGAAAAAATAATATAACTAAACATTTCTTTCATGAATTCTAATCATTATTATGCCTTATTAAATGTTTATTTTGATTTTATGTAATGTAAATACGAATAATAGACCAACACAGAAAATAATGTGAGAGATATTGTAATTTTGTGGATGTGGATTTGAATGCATTAAACGTAATTGAAAACGAAAAGTTTGGACGATAAACAAAGAGGCTAATACTCCCGAAAAGACTATACGAAAAACTGTTCTAAAATCTATTTTATAACTTTCTTGTGAGAAATCTGTGTTTTGATTGTAGAAACGTGTATCAGTCTGAAAGTATTTTCTTTTTTTTTTTCATTGTATGATCATCATTTCCCATTACGGGGATCAGTCATCCTTGTCCCGCCATTGGCACCACAAGGAAAACGTTGCTTTATTGACATTTAAAATATTATAACATACAACTTTTTGCAAACAACAGTTAAGATTAAATAACATTAAAATAAATCACGCGTTCTCGTCATACTTGTACAAGATTAGCAGGTGACTTACCAGCAGATAGGTAGGAAGTTGGTTTGTCTCCCTCCTTTACATAAGTACCCTTCTCGCAAAGGTCTGAAATTTTTTAGCCAGGTTTCTGTTACGGATTAAATGGTAAAGTTCCAAGTCTTGGAAACTTGTATTTTGTTCATGCAGAAGCTTCAACTCCAATCTCTCTCTTTCATATTTATAACAGTTCAAGAGTTCTCTCTGATCTAAAGAATTGTTTTATTTTACAGTATATTCTTTACCATAATTTCTGCGAAAAGAAAACTCTACCATCTTCTGCGATATAAAATCGATACATAAATTGCACGCTATTATTATATGCATTAACTATATTATAGTAAACAAGAATAATAAAGGCTCTTGCAATTAATTTATGTAAACATTGACTAATAGGAAAATGATTTATCTAAATCTTAATTTGTTCAAACTGATGTTTCTAAAAATAATCTGAAATCGTCAGTAAAATGTAAAACTTAACGGCATCATTACGGCATGACATCATGCTTTACGACATTTTTTCTAATTATTAATCAATTATTAATTACAATATTATAAATTTGTATATTATTTTAATATAAGTACATCAATTTATTATTTCGTGAGCATTATATAATTTAATTTCCAGCACTCTTCAATCTAACAATCTTATCTGTGCGAGTAAAATAGAACAATAGATTGATACTTATATAAGATAAAAATGAGAATCAATGTAGAACAGTAGACTGATTGAAAAGCTGACACTAAATCTACTGTTCTACATTGAAGTTACTGCAGTCTACAATCCATCCTTTGACTTGCAGATAATTTTGATTAATTATTCTTAATTCGATTATCATATTTATATTAACAGTTGAAATTAATAAATATAATAAGAATGTTTTCAAGACGTAAGGTTTTAAGTTTGAAGGAGATATGTGTGCCCTGTTTACTATCTTCGTTTACGTCAGTCTCCATGGTGTACGGGTTAGACTTTTTTATGTCTTGCTCCTGTGACACGAAATCCAACGCTTACTTGCAGAAACTTATGAACTTTTATATTTCCGGTATTGAAATATATTGTTGGATGCATTCGTTTTTCCTTCTTTGTATGACAATTCCTTATATATCGGACAGAACGCTTTGTTATTTCTGGTATGCGGTCGTCAAGTATGACATATATTCCAGAGTTACCCGTGTCGTTATTGTCTTGACTGCGGCTGTAATATTCAGTATTGTCAAAGGAGTCAAATTGAGCCCGAAGATACAATTAAGAAAGTCGTATCGTTTTGCTACAGATAAATTATTTTCTACTATCGGCAATATACTGTTTTATACAGTAATTATTTCTGTGGGTTTTACAGTATTGACTGTTTTTTCAGAAGTTTGTTTATTGTATGCACATTTGGAAAAGGTAAAGTCTTATATGTATGAGCTACTTTTCTGCTGCATCGAAGATGGTACGGCTGCTACTTTTATTGTTGGTGGAGTAATATACTGTTCTCTGTTCATTGTCTTGCTTATGCATACTTTAATGAAAGCATTTGAAAAAGTCTCACAAGATTTGTATCTATTAAAAAAAACAGTCCAAACTTGAAGTCTGAATTGGAAGAAATTATAATACAACATGACGAACTTTGGAATTTTACAAATCAACTCAATGGATTATTAATTTACGTATTGACAACTTTATACGGCACTTTCTTAATAGAAACAAGTCTATTTTATTTTGTTTTCAGTTATACATTAAGTGATTTTGGGTATAGAATTATATGTTTTACATTCTGTTCCGGTTTCACGATCTACTGTACCGTTTTTGGATGTTTGCTTTTTGTTTTCACATCTACTGTAATGTATTTTTGCCAAAAGTACGAAAATTTGTAATATTTTAAGGTTTGCTATAATATGTAACATTTCTCATTTCAAATGCCAACATCTTTTCAAAACATAAGAAGATTCGCTGACTGTGATTTAGGATTGGAACAAAAGTTGAAGGTTCTTTGTTTTAAATGTGTTACTTTACTTCTAAAACAATTATTATATTTATGTATAAATTATGATATAATAATAGACGTGAATTCCTTCGTAGATTCTGAATTTTATAAAGAGATTTGGTAAAGAATCGCTATGTTTGACATTTAGAGATTACCTCAAAATTACTAAAAAGTTCCCAGTAAAAGTAAGTTATGCAAGATGGTTTTGTAATATAATCAATAAAGTAATTTTAATGCTAAACCATAATCTTTATTTTTTAACATTCCAGATGGGAAGTTCTCTGTATTCTATATTTACTGGTCTCTTGAACACAAAGAAAGCCACAATATATAATAGTTAATGAGTTTAGAAAATTTCGCACATACAAGTTAGTATTTATCATGGATATCTTGCAACTAAAAACAAAACGTAAGATTATTATACAAAGCATAACAACACAGTATAACTTTGCCTTTGGTAGTGAAGGTCAAAATGCAACTACAGTAGAGCGTCGTTTATCCGAATTAATTGGAGACGGGGTTGTTCGGATAACTTATTTTTCGGATAACCGATTACGTACGAAAAAATATCCCATGTTAAAATTTTTCTCCGTTGCGTGTCGCTTCGCGTTGAATTTTCGTCGATGTTAAGCCTAATGTAAACTTTTTAAAATAATAATCGTGGCTACTGTATCGTAAAAAATTATTTCTTTATTTTTTACAAAATATATTGAAAAATATAAAAACAAAAAAATTATACTTTAGAAGTTAATCTAGTATCAAAAACGTTCGATTCAGCACAACACAGTTTTCAGAATAACACCACACAAAAGTGCCTGTGCTGCCACCTAAAACACACATCAACAAAAAAAATATTGGAGTAGCCCAAGATATAGCCAAAGATTGCAGTGCCACAGCACTAGTGAAAATTTAAATTTGCCGACTGGAAGCTTTCGGATAAACGACGTTTCGGATAACCGACTTTCGGATAAACGACGCTCTACTGTATTGCTATTCTTAGCACAAGAATCATTTTATTAGACGATAAGTGAAAAGAGTATCTTCATATAAGTAACAATATAATCATGTATGATACAGATGGACAATCAGTAGTTCAAGAAAAAGATTGTGAAGAAGTAGTGGAAAGATATATTGAAGTACGATTTAAATTATCAGCATTAATCGACGAAAAGGCACCAATAACAGAGACGTCAACATAAGCATCACCTGACAGTCGAATTCATTATTTGAAGGGCAAGCTGATAAAGTATGGATAAAGTATGAATGATAAAATATGGTTTTAAAGCTAAAATATCCACAAAAAATTCCAAGCACACCTTACAGTACGAGGTATAAGCTATCTGAACGTCACGACACCAACAGCATCTCGTGCTAAAAACCAAAACTACTGCTACGGAATCGTTCTGTAATTCGCCGCCAGTCTTGTATATATAGAAAATATAAATTCAAGTGAAAGTGAAACTCATGGATGAGCCTCTCATGCCTGCGGAGATCCATCGCCTTGCGAGCGATCGGATATGAAACATACTAAAGGATGTTCGGTCGGAGAAACATAGGAACAAGGGGAGAGACCACCTCCGGCCTTTTGTCCCCTGGCCGTACAAGTTAGCGTCGACTCGGAGGGCGGAGACGATGCTGGCCCGCCTTCAGACAGAAATGGCTCCTTTAAACGCGTTCCTACACTCGCGCGGCTTGATTACTCCCAACCCCAGCTGTCCTCATTGTGGGGAAGCAGAGACACCGAGTCATTTTTGGTTATATTGTTCGAACTATGCGGAAGCCCGACGAGGGCTGGGTCGTAGTCTGGCAGTGGATATCAACTTATTACGAATTCTATCCCCAATTTCTTGTCCAAAAGCGAATATTCATCCTAGGAAACTCTCCAACGATAAATTCTACGAACAGGCCGATTTATTTAAGTATAGGGCGACGCCAGTCGGATAAAAAGCGAACTAGGGCCATAATTTCTATATAACCCGGAGGAACAGAAGTGAAGTGAAAGTGAATACAAATAATTTATTATCAGAAAAATTATTTTTAGAAAATAATAATTTCTTGGCTTATCCGTTCTTTTTAAAGCAGACTTTATTTATTTGGTTTTTCAGATTTTCTTAATTTTATTTTTAAATTCGATGAAGGTAATTTTGTTTTTATCCTTAAGGGGGCGCGTATAATTCTAAAGGGCTGGAATTCGTGTGTTCCGAATGGTAAGTCCGTTTTCTTCCAACGATTTGAAAAATATTTGAATACTTTAAACATTTTGCGAGATTAATAATACATTATTATTTAAGATTCACATCAATAAAGTAACTTAGAGCTTGTTGATTAACAATAATTCTATTTAGCAAAATGAAAAACTCGAAATCGTTTTAGCCTAATTTAATTACAATTAAACATAATTCACCAATTCGATCGCCGAATTACATAACATTTACTCAATTATAACACGAAATTTTTATGCAGAAGTCAGATAAAAACCAATATTAATTAAATGCTAAATTATGATTATTTATTTGTATGGACATTTTGAACCCGTTATTGGTATTTAAATCCTTCGTTATGATCGAGAATATTGTAAAATTTTCTTATTTGGCTGCAATTTGAAAATATTGTAAACTATCGTCTTTTGCTTCTAGCCCAAATCTTATATAAATTCCCACTGTCGTTTGACTGTCTTTTCTTAATCTCGAGAAGGAAGTTAGACAGAATGGTCCTGCAACTACACAGGCGGGAGGCCTCGAATAACTGTATATGAACTTCTGATGCAAATTGAAAGTCACGTTGTTTTAATTCATAAGTTTCTTCCGTAAGGTGTTAGATAGACGATCGCCCGACTCTTGAGCAATAGGTAATAGGTGGAGAGCACATATTTGAAATTAAATACAGTGGTACCTCAAGATACGAAATTAATCCGTTCCGAAACTGAGATCGTATCATGAAAATGTCGTAAGGTGAATCAACTTTTCCCATACGATTACATGTTAAACCAAATAATTCGTTCCAACGCGAAAAACATACTCAAATTAAAGCCAAGTAATACATTAAAAAAATAACTGTAGTAAGGAAAACAAATGAAAAATGCGAACTAATGTAACGTCGTATGGTGAGTTTTTGTTCGTATCGTGGAGCAAAAATATGTTCGAATTTCATGTCGTATCCTGAAAATTTCGTATGCTGGGGCGTTCGTATCCTGAGCAACCACTGTAAATTTAAAAAATAAGATCAAAAATTGCAGCCCGGCATCGTGACAATGTCACAATAAATAATTATTCGTTAGAATATTAATCTTATATTTAAAAGAGAAGAATAAATCGACAAAAAACGGCGTTAATTAAAGAATTTTTAATTCCTTCCAAGCTCTTTCGACATTTCTATAATTATCGTCTTCAGGCAATAACTCAATTCGAATGCTTTTTTAGAACAAATTTAAAGTACAGAAACGAAACGTTATTAAACGAACGGAATACAGAACTTAGAACATAAAATTTAAAAACATTTTCAAAAATATCACGCAGTGTCTACGCGTGTGCGCTTTGAGATGTGGAAAGAAACACATAAAAAGGTGTAGGAAAAGTGGAGATAACTGGCTAGTTAGTATTATGTATTCACTTGTACAAATATATCTAAATGTCAGGATACTCGAGAATGGGGAGTTCCACGTGGATAATAACATAATGGAGAGTGACTCCACTAAGAACCTTTCACCGTAGCTCCTCAGTAAGACATTTTGGACAATTTGGTGTCATACCGTCCCACCGCCAGACAATGTTGATGTTCAGCAAATCGACAAGACAGCACCCCTATGTAGTAAGGGCTACCACCAGAATCTAATATTTCTATTGTAAAAATAAAAGTGAGCGTAGAGAAATATATACAACAAGATTTAATTTATTTTATAAAACATTTATTACTGCTTTGATACTCTTACTAATGTCAACTCATTAAAAAGGGTTAATAAGGCAGAAATTAGTGAAAATTTTTATCGGCATTACAAATGGATTTAAACAATTAAGAAATGTTTTTTGAAAAATTTCTAAAAATCCAGGATGAAATATATTTTAAAAAATTACTATAAATACAATTAAAAATTTGATGTGTTCGCACATCCTTTACAATCATAGGAACATAATTACGTATAGCAGGATAGACTTTTATTTCCAGATTCTTCCCTGCTTACTAATACATAAATTCATTAAAAGTTTTTTTTTAAATAAGAAATGTAGTGATATAAAAACTGATTAATTATAACAATAATAAACATTACATCGTCCAATAATGTTTCTGTTACTTTTTCGCTTTACGACTTGAACTAAACGTCTTCTAATATTTATAATCTTAGAGAGTGAGAGAGTGGAAGACTTCTAAAGAAGTAATGTTGCGAGATATAGAAAATTGAGATTGCGAAAAGACGTCTCGCTGATGCTAACAAGAAACTAAAACATAATTACAATATGACTTTAAATAAACTTAATAAATCTAGAAAGGAAGTACTCAAATTTAATCAGTTTTACTGTGGATTGAGTGAGTTAAACCCAACAGTACTAGTAGGTAAAAGATTGTAAGATGTTAGAATGATCGAAGAAACGATTAGCTCCTTCGATAAAGTTTATGGACCTGCTCCTAAGTAAAAAATTTATTTTCATATGACGTTTAAGGAATAAAAATTTGGTTGCTGATATCTCAGTTTTAAAAAATTACGAGTCAATATAAAATAGATTTAAGTTTATTAAAATTCTTATTGTAATGAAATTTTTCTTGTATTTGATAGTTGAATATGCAATATGCATGGTTAATTTACTGGATATTTTTATCAGCATATGCTTAAAATGACCATTTTTATAAAGAAACATGTTCTCTAATAAATACTACAGGTTGGCCTCCTACAATGCGGTTCCTTTACAACGCGTTTTCGCTCCAACACGGTTGGAAAAATGCGGAAATTTTCTTACAACACGGTACTTTTACAATGCGGTTTACGGTATTTAGAAAGGAATTATCTTTACATAACAGAAAAATCGCAACGGATCACGTGATACGAGCCGCAGTTCAGTATACTGAGCTAAAAGTCTTTGAAAACAGCTGTTTGTGAACGTTGGCATGTTATTCTCTTGAAAGTTTCAGGGAAAGACCAGTATCTAGACAGATGTGCATCAGTTACTGTAAATACTCAAATATATCACTAAATTTTCCATCATTTATACTCGTTCAATAAGTGAGGACCGCAAAAATGGTCGAAAATACAGTATAAACTTCTATTGGGTGTATATTTTTAACAACATAGTGAAAGGAAGTTATTTTTTGCGATTTTTACTGTCCACAAAACTCATTGAAAAATTTTAACATTGAACAGAAACGTACTCGGCAAAATAATTATTCTCCCTTGGCAAAATATTAACCTTATTTTTTGCCAAGGGAGTTTTATTAAAAAACTAACGTTTTCGATCTACTCCATAGATCATCCTCAGGTTTAAACATTCGAATTTGGACTAACAAAAAATAGAACACCAAATTCAAATTCAAAGAGATAAATACCGATAACGTAGCAACTATTTAAAATAAAAGTTAAAGCGTAAAAATACATAAATGTAAAAATAAATAACATACAACAATTAAATATTATTATTATAAGCCACTATCCTTTAACCAATAAAAATCATAATGGTTCCCATAACGCAGTTGCGGATAAGGCGCAATTCAAGAGCTACCTGTAAGTTTTTTAAGTTTTTGAACGGCGTACTTCCATGCTGAGTGTAGGCCCTCCGCATCTCTGGCGTTTATGCATTTTTCAACTAGCTTGTTCCAATATATTTCCATTTTTTCAGCAGTTTTCGCTAAAGTTGGGGAGTGCACTTGCTTGATGACTTCCGCATCCTCCCATCTAACTACGGATCCTTGGGCCTGAGCCATCTGGGCCAGAACTGTTGCGTTAGAACTTTTTCTAATATCGTATTTATGCTCTTTGACCCTTATTCCTAGGTTTCTCGTTGTAACTCCTATGTGCTCTTTTTCTATTCATAACTGCTGGTTTTCGTACGGGATCCTATAAACTCCTGCTTTATCTTCCTTTTTGATATCCCATTTATCATTTCTTAGAATCTTGTACAGATTCGGAGCTGGTTTTACGATCAACGTTGATCCTTTACTGTCCGCAATCTCCTTCATGATGGTTCTTACATCTTTGTTGAATGTACACTTTGTGTATTTACTAGGTTCTTGTTTTAAGGCTTTTGTATCGCCTATCTCAAATTTTCTAATAATGCCAGCGATTATGTTTTTCCTGTATCCCAAGGTTTCTGCTATCTGCATAATTATTTTCATTTCTTTATTTCTGTCCATAATGTTATGGCAATATAGAAAAGCACTTCTAACTAAGGCACGAAAAGCTGCTAATTTATAACGAAATGGATCATTGGACTGCGCAAGAATGTAGAGTGGGCTATGCGTTTGTTTAGTATAAACACTAGTAGATAAATTCCGTTTCTTAAAGATGATATTGATATCCAAGAAGTGTATCACTACGGAACTTTTTTGCTCTAGCTTCAGGTTCAGGCCATCTTTGTTATAGTTGATTCTTTCTATAAAATTACTGATTATTTTTCCATAGTATAAAGATATCGTCGACATATCTCTTGAAGTAAACAATATCATTTCTGAAGCTATGCACAACCTTTTCCTCTATTTTTCTTACCGCCAATTCGCATAGAAGTCCCGATATTGGGCTTCCCATAGGAACTCCCCTGTTTTGTTTGTACGTTTGTCTATTTTAAATTTGACTCGATATTAAAATTTGGATAAGGGGTGATACCTAGATCGGTAAAATACGCGAATTTCTTCCTACAACTTCAGTTGTTGTTCGGGGTACAGTTAAGGTTTTAACGAAGTTCAAGCGAATACATAATTAGCAAAAAAGTTGAAATAAAGTGATTAAACAAAAATTATTACAAATATCGAAAAATAACAGTTCACAAATGCATATATAGAGATATTTTTTGAAGGGGGAAATGGTCTTCACAATTTGAAATCGATCGAACACACACACAGTGCTCGAATGCTCGTGTAAACGCGCGCCATCTATCGTAGGATAAATGCCAGAAAGCTTCGCGGGAGTGTATTAAAAATCTTCCCAAAGCTTCATGGCAATCGTACTACGCCAGAAACTTTCACGGCAGAAACTTTCACATATTAAACAACTTCTCAAAGTTTCACGGCAATCGGATAAACGGTGTGGAAATGCATGAAGGACACACACACACACATACATTCATTTTTATATATATAGATTATTAGATACATTAAAGATGATCTATGTTACACAAAAAGTCTTCTTTTTTACCATCCAAATGTTATGTCTTTATATATTGTACATCTACTAACTTTCTAAAAATATTTTAAACTGAAAACGGATAAAATCCACATCCAAAAAAAAAGTCAATTATGCCGATCATATATAAATTACATTTTGTCGACGAAAAAAAACCGGTATAAATACAGTTTTTAGGTGTATCAGTTTGAACAATTTGTTAAATCCATAAAAAAATTAAAAAAATGTAATACGAAATTAATAGAAATAAAACTTCATTTTTTTCAACAATAGAAAGTTTATTGTTACACTGTTTGACAATACTTCTTTAACTCCATTGTTAAAAAAGTGCATTGTTGACTTTTCTGAGCTGAGTTTTCAGTCGACGGTCTTTCATTTTAAATCTTTCTAATACAACCGACAAACCGATTGCAATAAATATTCAACATTGCAATCCTTCTAGAATGCACAACGTNAATTATTATATTTATGTATAAATTATGATATAATAATAGACGTGAATTCCTTCGTAGATTCTGAATTTTATAAAGAGATTTGGTAAAGAATCGCTATGTTTGACATTTAGAGATTACCTCAAAATTACTAAAAAGTTCCCAGTAAAAGTAAGTTATGCAAGATGGTTTTGTAATATAATCAATAAAGTAATTTTAATGCTAAACCATAATCTTTATTTTTTAACATTCCAGATGGGAAGTTCTCTGTATTCTATATTTACTGGTCTCTTGAACACAAAGAAAGCCACAATATATAATAGTTAATGAGTTTAGAAAATTTCGCACATACAAGTTAGTATTTATCATGGATATCTTGCAACTAAAAACAAAACGTAAGATTATTATACAAAGCATAACAACACAGTATAACTTTGCCTTTGGTAGTGAAGGTCAAAATGCAACTACAGTAGAGCGTCGTTTATCCGAATTAATTGGAGACGGGGTTGTTCGGATAACTTATTTTTCGGATAACCGATTACGTACGAAAAAATATCCCATGTTAAAATTTTTCTCCGTTGCGTGTCGCTTCGCGTTGAATTTTCGNTTAAAAAAAATTTAGAAAATGGACACTTCGATAAATTTTGATACTAAAATGATAATAACCTGGCAATCATTTGCAATTTGTTAACATTCTTGATATATCGTCAGTCTCTCATTACTGTATTTATTACACAAATCACATTAATCGATCTTTTGTAAGCGATTTTATCGTCCTACTGAGTTAAGGACATAAAACAATATTCTAGCACATCTTAACGAATTGACAAAATCTTACAACTTTCTCTTCACGAAAACTGCGATTAGAATGACAGATCTAGGGTATGCAGTTTAACGACCTGTTTGCTTTTTTATTCAGATATAGTAACAGTAACAGTAACAGTAAGTTATTGGTTTGAAAAAGAAACGAGCAATTATTTATTGTGACAATGCCTGGTTGCAAATTTTAGTCATATTTTTATTTTACTTAATTTAAAATATATGTTCTCCATCTCAAATTAGTAGTGGCTGGTCCCAGTTCTGTACATCATGTTTCCTTTAGTAATGGAGTTGTGCCAGATCTAATATCTTTCGAGAGAAAATATATCAATTGAAATTACCTGATTCCAGTTGGCATCGAAAGCTCCAATATAGTTAAACAGAGCCTCCTGCCTCTAAGAATTCCAATTCTGGTCGCGAGTTTTAAATGGATATTCTGCAAAAAGAGGAAGGTATCTTTGAACAAAAATTCGATAAAAGTATAGAGAAAGGTATAGGGGAAAAATCGAACTGGCAAAAAACCTACCTAAAGCTGGCTTTAAGTAGGTTTTTTGCCGTAGATAGTTGTAGTATAGCTACAACTGTCTATCACCGCTCTCGAGATAAAGGAAAGAGAGAGAGAGAAACACAGACAGCGACAGTGAGAATTTATAGGGGTACAATTTTTTTTAAAATTGCAGTACAATCACATATTTGTAGGTGACTGCATATTATTTTAAAGTAAAACTACGTGCTTTTATCAAGGTTATTTGGCAAAAATCTGATCTTATCTGATAAAGTAACATTGAAATATTTTTTATATAAACAACACTTTTGCAATTACTCTTCGACCTACTTAAGCAACACGAACGTTATAAATTAATTTATAATAACTGATTTTTCTTATCACTTAAATAAACTTCACAAATATAGTTAAACGGAGCCTCCTGCCCCTGAGAATTTTAAATCTGGTCGCGAGTTCTACCTATCTATCACCGCTCTCGAGATGACGAAAAGAGAGAGAGAGAAACACAAAGGACACTGAGAATTTATAGGGCTTCAATTTTTTAAAAATTGCAGTAAAATGACATATCTGAAGCGGGAAGTGGCTACATATTTTTTAAAGTAAAACTACGTATTTTTATCGAGATTATTTGGCAAGAAAACTGATCTTATCAGATAAAGAAACATTGAAAGATTTTTTATATAAACAACGCTTTTACAATTAATCTTTGTCCTATTTCAGCAACTCAAACTTTATAAATTATAAATTATAAATTATTATAAAATGACAAAAAGTTCGTTTTCACAGTATAGTTGAAAATTATAAAAAAATAATTTTGATTTTACTCGAGATATGACACACAATCTTTATCATATATTTAATGAATTAAATAGAAATTATGTAAATAGTAATTTATTTGCAGCATAGTTTCACTAAATTTTGATTATTTCTACATAAATATAATACCGAATTGAAGTAATTGCTCGCTAGCTTTTTTTATTATATAAAATAATTAACTGTAATATATTTATCAATTTTCATACAATCCATCGTTTTAAATGAAGTGTAATATTTTTATTGTAATATATATTAAGTTGTAATATACAGTGTAGTAGAAGCATTTTATATTTTTAGTATAACATAAAGTGTAAAATATTTCTATTATATTAGTAACGTTCCACTTTCTTGATATCGCAATTAAACTGTTTATTATTTCAAGGTTTTTTGAATATAAATAACTGAATAAACCTTTACACTTTAATATGCTAATAATTTTTGTGTGGTAGATGTATAGACTTTTTAAGTAATACTGCACACTCAGTTTATAGCTCATCTCAGATGCGAGATATTAATACAAAATGGAGAGGAAACAGAAGAGTAACCCATTCGATTCAGCTGGTGTTTTCTCTCGTGCGTTTTTTTGGTATGTAAAATTATTTAAACGTTTTAATAATTGTTTAATAAACTCTTTAGTAATATGACTTTAGTTTTGAGTTAAAGATGCAATTTTTTTCAAAAATAAAGCAAAAGAAAAGTATAGGAATCGGTCAAAAATGATTCCCCTTAATATTTTTACATTTTTTGGACTCAGGACAACTTTAAACGTCGAAAAATGCAAAAAACTTGGAGCGTTTATTTTGTATGTATGGATGTTAGTGTATATGTATGTGCGTGGCACGACTTTGTTCGCCGTGTTTGGAGCATATTTACTTGTGTGCTTTTTGTCAAAAATTTTTTAGATTTCTCAAGGAGATATCATTATTAAGGTAATAAATGCTATTAAATTGTGGTTATTAATAGTCAAGGGAGACATAAGGGGGATTGTGTGACATATCTCGAGTAAAATCAAAATTATTTTTTTATAATTTTCAACAATACCGTGAAAACGAACTTTTTGTCATTTTATAATAACTACAGTATAAATAGGTGTTTTTATAAAATACAATTTCATAACAGATGACGCCATGAAATGTTGTCGGGAGAGTTAAGCAACTGTTTGCTGCATTTGTGTAATGTCATTAGTTTTTATAGGTACAGTAGAGCCTCGATTATCCGATCCCCGATTAATCGACACCTCGGTTAACCGACCTAGTCGGTAAATTTCAAATGTCAGCTAGTTATGTTGCGCTACAATATTTGGCTATGTTTTGGCTACATTAATATTATTTTTACGTGTTTTAGCTGGCAACACTGGTCGACCATGAAAGGGAGCCACTATTTAAACGAGGCTTAATTTTTTAATTTTTAACGATACAATAGCGACGATTATTATTTTAAAAAATTTTTGTTAGGGTTAACATCGATGAAACTTCAACGCGAAGTAGGTTAATAGCGATATACTAATATACTAATATACTAATTACATGGGATATAATAATATACTACACTAATAATGGATTTTTTTATACTTTTCGGTTATCCAACTTTTCAATTATTCGACCAACCTTAATCCCCAATTGAGTCGGATAATCGAGGCTCTACTGTATGTGCATAAATTTACTATAATTTTTGTATTTAAGTGTTTTAATGTTACCGAACTGGAGAATCAACAGCAAAACCTGCTACTTGCAGGAAATTGCGAAATTTATATATTCATAAGGAATTGATGTGTAGTTGACAAAACTTTGATATATATAAGTTATAAATATTTTTTCAGTCAAACAATTATGCATTGTTATACTGTAGTAGATATTGAATTAGTTTATATTCTATTCCCATATGTTATTCAAAATATATTTCGAAAGTCAACTTTATCATTTATTTCTCCGTAATATCTTATACAGTATAAGTATTCATGCAGTAGAAAGATGGAAGTTTCTATAAGAAATTTAAGTTAAGATAAATTATTATTCCTTGCATAATTATACTGTTATTGTCACTAAGTTTAATCATTTTTTCTGGAAACTAACAAAGCTATTATCTATAATTTAGGTAATAGCTGGCTATCATACAATAAAATATATTTTTGCAATGTAATGAAAATTTGTCATTAACACTTTGATGCATGTATGTATCAGGACAAAAATTTTAATATGCGATCTTACGAATAGCGAACGACGATTTACGCATATTAATAATATTTCACACCTACATTTATAACGCAATTTACTAAAAGAATGATTGGTAAAACTGAAAAATGGGTTTTAAAAATAAAACAAATTTATCGTTTTTTTGAGTTATACGAAATTAATATATTAATATAATATATACATTTAAAAGAAGAGAAAATATTTAACGCTAGAAAAATTTATTTAATATACGTTTTGAATTTGTCACAATAAGAATTCACTTGTTGACAATATACGTTGGATAATTTAAATATCGCTTATATTTTACAACCCTTCAACCATGATTTAAAATAAGGAATAAAATATTTTGTTGATATTAAGTTAAAGTTGTTTATATATAAGCAGATTAAATTTGTCTTCATAGTTCTTGTTATTCTTCTAGTAGTTGTACTTCTATCCACATACAGACTGTTTCTCTATTTTTTTTGTACATATATATAATATGAAATGTAATTATACAGTACTGATATATAATGTTGGAAAAGCATTACAGTGGATCAAGGAGTCAATAGATAACAGTGGATGTAATAATAAAATTACATCATCAATTTTGGAGTTTATTTGTTTGCTTGAAATATTTGATTAATAATGTCGGGATGGAATCGCCCGTTACACGATTTCCCGCGCTTTTCCATCTTAGACGAACCACGGTTGTCGACATAGAAAGGGCAATCTGACAAATTTTGGAAACTCGACCACGGATTGGTTGAGAGACATTGCACCATCAGCAGACGTCTTGTAGCGCTACTAAGCGCTGATTGGTGAAATCTAGGATTTGGGTCCCGGGACGTCTTGTGTCTCGAAGTCCCGGAACTTTTTCTAAATTTTGGTTTTCTCTATGCTCTTAGCGAGTTAAAAAATATTCGAAAAGAGCAAATATTAAAAAACTGTCAAGATTTAAGCTCAGTCTTACAAGTGGGTAAGAGCAGTGACTTCCAACCTTACGAATTATATGAAGAATTACAAACAATGATTCCGAATTTATCCAACTTCATTAAAAATGTGAAACAGTTGCTCCAATACATAACAGAAAATAACGAAAGAAATTTACCCAAATATTTCCATTGTCATTCGAAGTTTGTTAACAATACCGGTAAGTACGCCTACGCTGAAAGTTGCTTTTCAAAATTAAAACTAATAAATAATTATTTAAGAAATACAATGGGTCTGGAAAGACTTTCAGCTTTGGCAGTTTTATCTATTGAAGCCTATATAGTATATAAGCTGAATTACGATACAATTATTAAGGAGTTCAGTAAGGCTAAAAGCAGGAAATTTCTGTTTCTTTAAATTTTTAAAATTTTTATTCAAGTAATGTTAGTCAAAGAATATAGTTTGCATTTTTATGAATATAAATTTGACAGTTTCAACTGCTTTTTATTTTATAAAATCCGTCTTTTTGCGCCACCAGAGGGCCTCGCAAAATGTACCTTGCCCACATCAAATTTAGGTCTTGCTCCGCCACTGGTCACGTATCAACTAAAATGATGGAAATAAAGCCAAGTGTTTATTTATAACTCAAATGTGAGTTTGAAGTCCATTAAATTATCTTTTACAGGAAAATCATAACAGTAATTTTTTCCAATTAATTGTTTAGTAAGAAGTAAGCCAGTGATTGTTTCAGAGCTCAGTTTATTTCTTTGTTTCTTGTTTAACAGATTTATTTACAAAAATATTCTTTCTACATTAGCTGAAGAATGGGGCAGACACAAGATATTCTCAACAAAACCAGATAAAGTCTTTTCACTAAAGACTCTTACATTATATAAGAAATGAAGGTACAAAGAAATGTTTTATTGAGAATTTTTAGTTACATTGAAAAGAAAAATTTCTTTCTTAAATTATCATAAACTTTTCTGTAGATTTGGTGCTTCAATCGGTAGATCGGTCCCAAAATCCGTAGATTTACCGAAGATTTGGTAGATGTGGCAACATTGATTGTAGATTACACTGCCTTCTGTGCCTTGAAATAGATCTACAAATATCACCCAACTGATTAATTCGTAATTTTAAAACACACCTCTGTTTTAAGTTCTTGTGTTTGTACGAAGCTTTGGTTGTTGTACTTTTACATTTGTAAAAAACAAGTAGACAACATTCAATGTTAGGAAAGGCTTCTTTTTCTCCTGTGAATTGGTTTTTCTGGCATGCAAGTATTTAACCGATGCATTTATTGTGGCTATGTTTACCATTTAACAAAACAGTCATGGTCCCCCTATGAGTATGTTTGGACTTTATGTTATAGCATATTTAGCAGAAGTTTCCCATGCACATAGAACATGGGGACAAGATCGCCTATGAATTCAAAACTTGAAGGATTTCCTTCACGTTTTCTACAAGCATTAAAATTATAACAAATATTCTTTTGTTTTATTGTTCTCACCAATCTAAATTATACTGCTTCTTCCTCTGCCAATAGCTGATGCCACCATATAGACTACATGTTCCTACAGGAATTCATAAATTTATGATATTATTAATGCTTTTTTTTGTTTAATCAGCGTCAATCATGTTTTGTAAATGCACGCGTTGAGTGTCAAACATTCTTGAGCGTTCTCCTGCACTAGCATTATTTTTGCAGAAAGAACTCGTAGCAAGCGTCCTGGTTAACAGAAACATATTTCAATTTCGTTTCTAACACAGCATAAACTACCCATTGGCTGAGATTATTATATTTGTTGCATCCTTATAAGCGTTCAGATTTAAGGCATTTAATTTGAAACCATGTATATGTAAGTTCGCTGACTTCCTGGGGGGAATCGTTAATCCCGCGTCAGAATGATCTAGGGTCGAACGCGTGTGGGTGTGGCGCAGGAGACACAGATGACAAGAATCTCACAGAACCCGTTTATTTTAAACATAAATTTAAACTTACACCTAGGAACAAATATTGTCGAAATACAATCGACTGTTTGGACGTCGATAGCGTCGATGCTCCTGTAGCGGTTTATTGCTTAGTCGGCCTCGAGGCAGTGATGTTTTCTGGTTCGTGAGACTCCATTGGTCACGACAGCAGGATTTTGGTATCGGCACCAAGACGAAAAAGATTCTTCTCCAGTTTTTATTTGACTCAGCACTTCCGAATTTTCACACACTTTTGTCTTGGCTCGCCGAGTGTCGTGTCGAGTGCAGTCTTGCCGAGTGTCCTGTCGTGAGCCGTCTTGCCGAGTGTTCCCCCTTGTCCTTCAAGATCGGGGATTATATCAATCTCTGTTCTTGGCTTTGTTTTCTGATTGGCTCCCTCGTCTGTCTCTAAGCGAAAAACGACTCCTTTTCGAGTCACGAGAAAGATTCGCCTTGAAAAATCTACTTGACACCATCCGTAACTCTGGATGCAAAATGTTGATGGAAATTTGAAACTTGCGCTCATATTTTTCGCCATTGTTGTCTAGTCTGTGACGTTTTTGAAATTTAACGACACGACGCGATGTCCTTTTCGTCATTAATCTTTCCTCTTTTCAAAATTTCTATGGTCGAATTAAGTGCATATGAGCGACTTTTCAAAGGTCCATCTCTACTGGAGGTCGTTTGTTTACAATTATAAATTATTTAAAATTATCACGTTCTGTTTACATCAATAGCGTTTTTTTCTCTCTCGTCGTGGTTTCATATGACTAACACAACTAATTCGATCTTTGATCGGTTTTTAACAATAGACGATTTTTCTCCTTGTTTCGTTTTAATAAATTTCTAATAATTAAATATTTAATTTTAACTCATTTTTGGGGCTTCACATTAATAAAAATTTGAGCAATGATAACAGCTCAATTATATTTCTCACATCAGTTATAAAAAGAATAATGAATCACTGAATTGTTTTACACACACATTTAAATCCGTGAATGTTATTCACTAATTTATGNGTTTCGTTTTAATAAATTTCTAATAATAAATATTTAATTTCAACTCATTTTTGGGGCCTCACATATAAACCAGGAAGAATTTTTTTCTCAATTAATTATAAAATGAGAGAGATTAATGTGGAAGTAAATTGTAAATTTATATTTTTTTTGTGTCTTCATACTTACCATTTATACTTCTCTGTATACATTCTCTACTTGGGCCTTGTTTATTAATAGGACTTATTACACTGGCGATGTTTCTGATTAGCAAAGAGAAGAAATCTTAGTCAAAGATTAAAATAAAAAATTATTAGAGAGCATGCGGCCTTTTCTCGCTATGAAAACTTCAGCCACAAATCTATTTTATTAAAACACTTTAATTCACATCTTTACAAACGTATGAAACAATCATTATTTCTGCTAAAACAGTATTATTCAATAATAATTAATGTGGCAAATAAAGTTTTTGTTATAGAAATATGTATATTTTTTGGATAAACTTCTTTGATTCTAGAACATTTTTTTTAAAAATCAATTATTGATTTAGCCTTCCTTTATTCAGTTTCTAAAACAAATTAAAAAACTCACAGTTATAATTTTTGTGATGTCATGATATATCACGGCAGCACTACTTTACAACATTTTCTTGTAATGAAAACGGTCTCGCCCCTGGTTTATTTTTATTCACTATTGTGATTTTTTTTACTCTTTTCCCCGTGTACGTTATTCTTGATGTCATCGTTAAAGATTCGTGAAAATGGATAACTTCGATAAATGAAGATTTCAAAATAAAATTTTCATCTTAAGAAGTAAAGATTACTATAACTGTGAATGTTAGTATCGGCTGAAAATTTCACATTAATATAGCAGGTTTTGTATGCGCTATAAATTTACCTTATATCACTTAAGAAATGTTTGAAATATCTTTTCGAATGTAGTAGTTAGAAGCGTGGTGTGATATATCAAGGGTGGGCAAGCAAGAGTTTAGTGGGAGCCGAAATGTAAGTTTTGCAAAATGCATGGGAGCCGCAGTGCTGTACTTTTTTATTCTGTACCGCGGTTCTGTATTGCGATTTTATTATATAATATAAATATTATATAAAACGAATATTGAATTTTTTAAATATACATATTTTTACAAAATTGGGGAAATAAAGTTATAAAAATAATAACAAAAAGCAGAAATTAACACTTTCAGCAAGAGCCGCAGGTAACTCAAAAAGAGCCGCATTTGTTCATGGTGGTAATATATACAATAATTTTTCATTGTGTGTGTGTTTTTTTATTTTTATTACGCATACTGGACACACTCCTTGATGCAGGGAGATAAACCACCTCTCCCCCAAAAAACGAAACACTTAGATACAATGAACATACAAATCATTAGAAAATTATACATAATTTATATAAATAGCAATTTAGATATAAATTAAAGAATTAAAAATCAAATGTAATAATTACTTAAAGTTTAAAGTTAAAGCTAATAACACAATAATTTTTCATTGTGTGTTTTTGAAAATTTGCACTTCTTGCTTGAATATTGACAGTAATTGTTGATATCTATATATCTATACCTATATATATATATAAANTGTAAGGAGGGTTCATTTAAATGTAAAAAAATAGAGTCCATGATTTCATTTTTGATTAGAAGGGTTAACGTGACAATGTTTGCACCAGGGGTGGGCAAGCAAGAGTTCAGTGGGAGCCGAAATATAGGTTTTGCAAAATGCATGGAAGCCGCAGTTCTGTACTTTTCTATTCTGTACCACAGTTCTGTATCGTGGTTTTATTATATAATATAAATATTATATAAAACGAATATTGAATTTTTTAAATATACATATTTTTACAAAATTGGGGAAATAAAGTTATAAAAATAATAACAAAAAGCAGAAATTAACACTTTCAGCAAGAGCCGCAGGTAACTCAAAAAGAGCCGCATTTGTTCATGGTGGTAATATATACAATAATTTTTCATTGTGTGTGTGTTTTTTTATTTTTATTACGCATACTGGACACACTCCTTGATGCAGGGAGATAAACCACCTCTCCCCCAAAAAACGAAACACTTAGATACAATGAACATACAAATCATTAGAAAATTATACATAATTTATATAAATAGCAATTTAGATATAAATTAAAGAATTAAAAATCAAATGTAATAATTACTTAAAGTTTAAAGTTAAAGCTAATAACACAATAATTTTTCATTGTGTGTTTTTGAAAATTTGCACTTCTTGCTTGAATATTGACAGTAATTGTTGATATCTATATATCTATACCTATATATATATACATATGGACATGTATGTTACTATATTTCACTTTTCCAACAAAACTACACATCGCACGTGAATATTGTTTGTATATGGTAGTCGCCCCATGTCTCCATTCGTGCACTATGGTAGTTGTCTCTCGATAGCTATAAGGGTGCGGGAGATATGGGCTTGAAAGTGGTTAAAAGTGGCTTTCTATTTCGAATGTTTTGTTCGAATTTGTTCGAATTAAATTCTAACATAAAATTCGAATATTGGTTCGATTATAGAACGATTGTAAACGTTCCAGAAACG
>NW_019385193.1:307731-321088 GCF_000671375.1 Centruroides sculpturatus
ACCACATACAAACACCATTCACGTGCGATGTGTAGTTTTATATATATATATATATATATATATATAAATGGACATGTATGTTACTATATTTCACTTTTCCAACAAAACTACACATCGCACGTGAATATTGTTTGTATATGGTAGTCGCCCCATGTCTCCATTCGTGCACTATGGTAGTTGTCTCTCGATAGCTATAAGGGTGCGGGAGATATGGGCTTGAAAGTGGTTAAAAGTGGCTTTCTATTTCGAATGTTTTGTTCGAATTTGTTCGAATTAAATTCTAACATAAAATTCGAATATTGGTTCAATTATAGAACGATTGTAAACGTTCCAGAAACGTTGAAAATAGTTCGTTTGACTAGACGTGAACAAGAGACGTTCAGAAATAGAATAAGGACCAGGTCTCTAATTAGTCTGGAAACGGGGGACCTAATTCTTGCATTCTGTGAAAATGGGTAAGATTGGCTATAATGTAATTATCTTAATCTTCACTATCGTTACTTTTTAAAAACCCAGCGAAGCGGGTCCTTGAAGCTAGATTATAGATTACTTAGAAAAACAGTCTTTTATATAGGCTATATAAAAAACTATATTACATACAAATGTACGAACAAATACAAACCCAGCGAATCGGGACTTTGCAGTTAGTATATATATATAAATGGATGTGTGTGTCCATATATTTCATTTTTCCGCAAAAACTACACATCGCATGTGAATGCTGCTTGTATGTGGTGGTTTGCCACAAGTCTTCATTTGTGCACTATGGGGGTTGCGTCTCGATAGCTATAAGGGTGCGGGAGATATGGGGCTGAAAGCGGATAAAAGTGGTTTTTATTTCGAATGTTATGTTCGAATTTGAATTCGAAGATAAAATTCGAATATTGGTTCGATTATAGAACGATTGTAAACGTTTCAGAAACGTTGAAAAGAGTTCGTTTGACTGGACGTGAACAGGAGACGTTCAGAAATAGAATCGGGACCAGGTCTCTAATTAGTCTGGAAACGGGGGGACCTAATTCTTGCATTCTGTGAAAACGGGTAAGATTGGCTATAATGTAATTATGTCAATCTTCTCTATCGTTACTTTTTGCCCACAAATAAAAACCCAGCGAAGCGGGTCCTTGCAGCTGGTGTACTTATAAATATTATTTATTGTTTTTTTATGAGATTTTAATGATAATAAAGATCTGTAGAAAAAAATAACTGCATGGAACAATAAAAAATAATTTATTTATTTTCCAGTTGGCTTTTTCCAATAATAATCAAAGGAACAAAGCACCGTTTAAAAGAAGAAGATTTATACGAAATCTCCAAATATCATGGTTCAGAATATCTTGGAAATATGCTTCAGAAGTAAGTTAAACATCTTCTAACGTTTATTCTGATTTAACTGACCACTTCTCTAAATTAGCTGAAAGAGATAATGAGAATATTATTCTGTTAAATCACAAGTACTCTCATCACGTGTAATGAAACTGTGATTATAGATAACTTATGTATTGTGGTATTCATTTGTGATTAAGCTAATTGTTATGAAATGAATTGGCTGAAGTATTAAGCAATTTGAATTGTCCGTTAAACAGGTTTGTTAGATTTACATTTTTTTAAAATAAATAGTAGGGGAGACCGGGCAAGATCGGCATGTTAAGCTTTACTTAAATTTTGTGTAATAAATACTGCTGTAAAGTGAAAAAAAGCTTTGCATGTTGTCTATTGGAATGTTACCTTACTATAGAACTGGTTAAAATCAGTTTGGAAATAAAAATAATTAAAATAATTAAACTTTACAAGAAGAGATAAATTGCCGAAGTTGCCCGGGTATAGGGGCAAGATCGGCAACTTCTCTCTTTTTGTAAAGTTGTAATTATTTTAATTATTTTTATTAAAGTTGCCCCTGGTATAGGGGCAATAGTAATGAGGCAAGAAAGGCAGGTATATAAATTTATGTCATTAACAATGTATAAGTTGGAATTCACTATTAAAACAAAGAAATACAAATCCAACACTCATTTAATATTATTACAACGAAATGCAAGTTCAAAGACATATATACATGAATAACAAATGCAAACATGTTTTCATTTATCATCTGTTTGATTTTTATCCTTTGCTTCTAATGTGGCTTTATGTTGCCGATCTTGCCCCGCTAGTCATGATTTCGAAACATTAAGTACAACCCTGAGAACAGAATGCCAAGCCATGATCTGGCCACGTGAATAAGTTGAAGTTACATCCTTCTAACAGGAAAAGTAACTTTCGTTATTATGGAATTATAACAAAACCTGCCAATTCAATATAAATGGAAGCAAAATATTATATGGAATTGAACGAAAATGAAAATTCGCTTGATAATTCAACTACGCTTGTTGGAGAACAGTAAAAACACTACACTCAACAAGCCACCAATAAAACTCAACTGCCTAATTTATAACCAAAGTCTCCTTTTAATTTGTTTTTAAAAAAAAAGCACTTGACAAACTTGCCCCGTATGCCGAAGTTGCCCCGGTCTCCCCTATATAACTGCTTTTATTCTGTTTTTTTTTTTTGAAAAAATAATGACGGTGTAAATTTTTAAATAATTTATTACATCGTTTTTTCGGACGATAATACAGTAGAGCGTCGTTTATCCGAATCAATTGGAGACTGGGGTTGTTCGGATAACTTATTTTTCGGATAACAGATTATGTACGAAAAAATATATTAACCTATTTCGTGTTCAAATTTTTCTTCGTCGTGTGTCGCTTCGCGTTGAATTTTCGTCGATGTTAAGCCTAACGTAAACTTTTTAAAATAATAATCGTGGCTATTGTATCGTTAAAAATTATTCCTTTATTTTTTACAAACGAAATAAATATATTTAAAAATATAAAAACAAAAAAATCTAGTATCAAAAACGTTCGATTCAGCACGAAACACAGTCCTCAGAAAAACACCACACAAAATTGCCAGTGCTGACAGCTAAAACACACACACCAATAAAAAAATATTGGAGATGCCCAAGATATAGCCACAGAATGCAGCGCCATAGCACTAGCGAAAATTTAAATTTGCCGACTGAAATTCTTTCGGATAACCGAATTTCGGATAAACGACGCTCTACTGTAGATTATAAACATTCATCAAATTTCGAGTACTTGCCAATGTGTAGGTTTTTTGTCAACATGAGTTCCTACATCTATAGTATATAGAAGCGCGAAATAGTTATGTGTATAAATTAATGTGAAATTTGCTAAGATATAACGAAATTGTTTAAGACTGCATGTTTTATTAATAAACATTTTTAGTATTTCACTACTTAAAAAAATATGATCGTGTATCTTAAGACCCATAAAGTTCTAGAAGACTTTTATGATCTGGGGATAATGTATAATGTTCCTTTTTTGAAAACTGATTACAATATATGAGATTTATATTCAAAACATAAATAAAAGTGCTGAGTTTCGTTAATGAGTTTTTAAAATTCTAATTTCTAAAACCGATTTTACTGTGTGGATAGATAAAAAGTGTTTGTTGTATGTTCCTTATGGTTTAGGCTGGGCTAAAATTGATGCAACCAGTGCTGTAGGACAAAACCTGATATATTCAGATGGCACCCTGAAAACTCCTTGGGATTTACTGAATAGTTGAGTTGAGTAATAACAACATATTATCACCTTAGTTCCACCTTTATTAATCTACTATAAATTAAGCTGTCTCCAAAATTCTACGAATAATGAATCAAATTATAAAATGTTCCAGATGTGGTGCGTGTTGTAATTTTTAATTTTCGTAATAAAATAAGTAAAATAAGCTATTTTAGAGATTTACACATAACTAGCTGCGACTTTGTCCGCGAAGGTTTTGCAAGCAAATCCCATTTACATTTAATATTTCAATAACCATAGTAATTGTTAGGTCTATATAACACCTACCGCTGAAAAAAATTGCCGAGAATCAAACGAACTATTTTCAATTTGATGAATTTTCTGGAACGTTTACAATCGTTCTATAATCGAACCAATATGCAATAACAAATTCGAATTTGAAAAGGTTCAAACATTTGGTTAAAAAATCGAAATAGATAAAAATATTTATAACAATGTCTGAAATGTTATCAATTTAATACACCTAAGTACTCAATGAAGACTAAACGTAACAAAAACTCGCATGTAAAATAGTAAAGTAGAAGCCGTTTTTCCGGTTAAGCCTTAATGCTCTCCCTCTCCCCCCGCGGGGGAATTTCGAAAAATCCCTTCTTAGTGTGCGTTTTCATGACGTACCCTAACTGTGTACCAAATTTCTGCTCTTTAGGTCCAGCGGTTTGCTCTGGGCGATGATGAATCAGTGAGTCATTCAGTCAGTCAGGACAAGCAATTTTATATATATAGATTTTTTACTTTTAACCTATTGTTCTTTGCATGGCATCTTTAAGATGCCACACATACAATATTACGATATCTCATATCGTTTGCTGTTTTTTAATGTTTGAATCAATTTAAATTACATTTCAACGGGCCAATGCATTTATTTTTGACAATGCGAGTTTTTGCTCTGCTGTGTTGCTGCTTTTATTTTCCACCATGATAGCATGATTAAAAATTTACACTTCCAATTTTTCTACAGTTAAAATTTTTGTTCATTACTTAGCAATGACTATAATGCTGTACATTTTGTAAGAGAACACGTTATTTCATACTTGTGATTTATTTACTTACACTATTTAATCAGTCTGAAAATTATATTATTTATCTATATATAAAAATGAGAATGTTGGGATGTTTGCTCACTATATACACTTTTTGATCGTTAGACTAATTGCTATGAAACTCAGCAGTTTTATTTATACACCACTTATTTCGATAATATCATACTATCATAATATTTTTTATATGTATTTTTATAAATTTTAACCAGTGGCGTAGCGTGGGTGTCAGCCGCCTGGAGCAAAGGAAAATTTTGCCACCCCCTTATTTAGGTATCTCAATTTAAAAGACTAAAATTCAGTTTTGTCACAGAATAAGTAATGAAAAATTCCGTGCTAGTGTTGCCACCTTTTTAAAATCGCTGACCCAAACAGTAAGTGAGGTTTGTTCGAACAGAAGTTCTTGACGCGTGCGTATGTCATTTTGCAAGGCGAAGAAAAATGTGCAGTGCATGTCGGTTCTAAATCAGTTACAGGTAGCGACTAAGGATACTTGGGTAGGTGTAACGTATGTCTTAGCTGTATTCGATATTGGAGGTGTATGTGCATACGATTGAATCATACAAGCATAAAAAAAGGTCAACAGATTTCGCACGGCATAGCCGGGTAAAATTAATAGTTCATCCAGACGGTGAGTCAATTCCGGACTGTCTGGATAGTAACACTATTCCCCATGCTCATTTCAATCGATCGGAATTGTAGGTGCGACGGAAATGTGAAGTAAAATAATTCAAATTTTTACAAAATATTATTATTATTTATTTTGAAATTTTGCCACCCCCTAAAATGTAATTTTTCCGCCCCCTAAAAAGTGCCGTTCGGGGCGGACCGCTCCTGCCGCCCCCACTACGATACGTCACTGTAATTAACTTCTATCTGCATTGGATTTGTTGATTTACACGTAGCGCCATCTTTTAACAGTTTTAACAGAGTTAACTATGTAACTTATGAAAAATATAAAGTTAAATAAATAAATAAAAATAAACTAAATAAAATAAAAATAAAAATAAAATAAAAATTATAAAGGTTAACAAAATACATATAAATACGCGAATAAGAAAATAATATACAAAATACTATGAGAGTATAACACAAAAGCTAAATATTATAGGCAGATCATAATTTAAGATATATAATTCTTACAAAAAAGGTTTATAATTTCAAAATATATATATTATTCACTTAATTAGTGGTCAATGATATAGATGCGCTAAACAGTTACAGAGACAGGTAACATATAGCACTTTGCTGTATGGAAACAAAAGCGTTTAAGCCTGTGAATAGCCTATAAGTATTTAATTTTCCACATCTAACAACTCGTGTATTTTGTTTCTGAACGATATTTTCTTAATTATAATAAGTTTCCTCCAGTAGCCGAGTGGATAAAACCACTGAACACTGGTGGTTAGTCTTGGGTTTGGGCACGGTAAAAGAAACTAATTCTAACATGGGATTATTTATTGTGACATTGTCACAATGCTGGGCTGCAACTTTTTGTCACAATGTTCTCAATTCTTTTATTGGTGGTCTTGCGCATAAGCAGCATTCTTTCCCTGTTAGGAATAGTGTCGTGTCAATATCTATCTAAGTTTTTTCATGACTACTGGATTATATCAGAAGTTTGTACAGTTAACTTGGGCCTCCTAACCATGAGCTTTCTACACCTGGTTAAAACATTCATCTTCCTAACTCGTTTCTCGAAATTAAGGAAGTACAGACAGACACTAGGGGATAACAGTCAGAATTTATAAACTACAATTTTTTTAAAATTTTAACTCAATACAATCTGTTGCAAAAATAAAAACATAAATCAATTATACCGGAATTTTTACAAGATTTTTTTAATTTAACAAGTGATATGAAATCTTTCAGACATTATGGATAGCAACTTCGATCACATGCAAGGCAATCACAGTACATTGAACACGGATCGCTTTTCAACTATTAGAGAGGTTGCGGTCAGAGTTTTAAACGTGAAAACGTGAACGTCTGATGGTCACGTTGTTGCGTTGAAAACTTCGGCCGCAACCTCGCTATTAATAGTAGACCAGTATTGATTACTAGTCGTTGACCATCCTTTCTTCAAGGAAAAGGTCTAGTACTACTTTTGGTTGAAATACTTGAAACGCCTTCAGCAAAAATTGTTTCTTTCTATCAGACCAGTATTGTGGTGGCATTCGAATAAGAAAATTACGTATTACAATGTTACTAGTGAGCACAAAATCTATTTTAAGTTGTTTTTGTGGGTGTCGAGGTTAAATATTTGGTCCGTTTTTTGCGAAATTTGATTGTTTGCCAGAATACCATTTGATATTTGAGAGTTTGTTAGAGTTAACATTAGGGAAAAATATGATATGCGAATCGTATTTTTAGTTGGTGTTTATATGATCAATGAAATTGTGCTATTTTGAACTGTACAAGTATCAAGATAAACGCGACAATTGTAGACTAAAATAACCAATTTTTTTTGTGCTTTTTGTTCTAATGGTTGTTATATTATAGTATTTGATTTATATAACTACAAAAGTTATTTTACGTGAGGAATTATCACACAAATTACCCAATCTAGCACATTTAAAAATATTTTTATTTCTCTATTGTACAGAATGTAAAGAATATTTAAAATGTCTTACATTGGTCACTCGGTGTGATAAACCCTTACATAAGATAACCTTTGCAGTTATATAAATCAAGTACTATAATGTAATATAATAAAAGGATTACAAGTACGAAATAATCTATTCTATTACTTTGCAGTTCTAATCTTAATCATTGGTGTTGTTATTTTTGTTCCGAGCAACACCTTGCTTATCTGCTAGTGTATAAGTGTAATTATATATATATATATATATATATATATATGACTATGCTGAGTTAAGATTACATCCATCTTGTGACATGTAGCAACGTCGCACAGCCTTACTTTGCAAATCGGTTTTGATTGTTTCTTGGGGTCGTTGCACACTACATGTAGAAACACATTTTGATTTGAACATTACTAGCATGAATGATTATTAATTAATTTACAGACTTCATATTAACAGGTGCCGGATTAATAAACCCTTATAGTATTTTCATAATAAAATAATAGTATTAAAAGCGCTATTAATAACTTATAAATTAAAAAGAATTAAAATATCCATTAGAAATATTGTTTTAAGTTTCATTGCAATTTTGTAATCAGAGAGTGGAACGAAGAACTACAGAAGAGCAATCCAAACATACTGAAAGCTGTATTACGATTATTTGGATGGAAATTCTTAACATTAATTTTACTTTTATTGGTTCAGGTACTTCACAGTTGTTTTGCTTATACGTTAATCATGTATTAAAATAATTTAAATAACTAATATTTATGTATATTTGCAGGAAACGGCAGTAATTGCAGGAGAATTATACTTTTTAGGATTAACAGTACATTATTTTGACAATAGGTCGGAATGGAATTCATACAATATTTACATAATCATTGCCGGATATTTTGGAATAATTGCGATTTATTTTATATTATATAATGCTAATTTTACTATAACAGAATTAATTGGAATGAAATTAAAGATAGCTTTTTGCACAATTATATATAGAAAGGTGAGTACCAATTATAATGTATTATGAATATATTATTATATTTATATTCTTTAGAAAAAAAGATATTTTCAAATAAAAGATTTGCTATGTGCTTAAGTTTTCTAGAAAAAATTATGATTCGTTATTAATTTACACACTTCAGTAATTCGGGGTTTTATGTTCGCATTATAGAATTAAATTTAATTAACATGGATACAAAATGTTCAATTCACTTTTGTGTTGTTTTCATGTTAAGTGCATAAATATTTCAATAGGATCTGCCACTGTCAAGGACTATAATAAGCAAAGGTGACATGATGATAAAAATATTGATGGGCTACTGCCATAGAAATGGCCTCGCTTATGACGATTTATGTACAGTACGTGTGTGAAATCCGGATTTTTTACCGAATTTTCTGATTAATATCCCGCAGTTTCCTAAACCGCCAATTAAATTTTCTTTTAAAACCTAAACAAAAATCAAACGAAAAAAAGGGAAAATTTCCAATCTCTCCTTTCGTTCAAAATAAACATCCGTCCATTTCGGAAATAATCCCACATTCCAACTTCAAAGTTGATAGTTAGCATGGGCCCGGGGACAACTTTGACCCATCCGAGTACCTTTTATCTCACAACAATTGGTCACGTGACCATTCTCCCACGACGAAACTATAAAAGCCACTTGCTTCCCCCTCTCGGAGGAGTCGTTCATCCACCGTCGGTTCAGTATTGTGTCCTACGAATATTATATCCTACGAATACTGTGTCCTACGAAGACTGTATCCTATGAATATTACGTCTAATCATATTTTCCTCCACGAGAACCATAATTTTTCCTTAAAAGATTACCATCAGAAAGAGGTATGGAACAAAATTTTTGTGAACTCTCTCTCGGCCCTTCGCGTTTTAGGGACTCAGATTTTTCCCTCGACAATAGTTATTTTATCATATATATACAGTAGAGCGTCGATTTTCCGAAAGTCAATTATCCGAAACGCCAATCATCCGAAAGAATTCCAGTCGGCAAATTTAAATTTTCGCCAGTGCTGTGGCGCTTCAATCTTTGGCTACGTCTTGGGCTACTCAAATATTTTATGTTTTTGATACTAAATTAACATCTGAAGTATAATTTTTTATTGTTTTTATATTTTTCAATATATTTATTTTGTTTGTACAAAATAAAAAAATTATATTTAACGATACAATAGTCTTTGTTAGGCTTAACATCGACGAAAATTCAACGCGAAGCGAAACGCAACGGATAAAAATTTCGACATCGGATACGTTAAACTATTTTTTGGTACGTAAAACAGTTATCCGAAATATCAGTTATCCGGACAACCCCAGTCCCCAATTGATTCGGAAAATCGACGCTCTACTGTATCAGCTAATTAATCGTTGTTATCTTGTTAAGTTGGTGTCCTCGTTTACTCATATATCGCCTGTCACCTTACCGACGGCACTCCTCCCTCCTCCACTCGATCCGAACAATTAAATCCCGTTACCGCGGGATAGGGAAGAAGAAACATTTAATCCATCCTGACAGTGAGAAGGTTTAACAACGTGTTGCCGGATCGGGAGACCTACACCATCCCGGCGGTTCACACGTGCAATTATTTATATGACTTGTTTGGATTTCCCTCTATGCCCTAACTGCATCGAGAGAAATCCAGCCAAGTCATATAAATAATTGAATGTAGCAAAATTAGTTCTGTAGTCGTTGGATACAAAGAAACGATGACAATAGCAAAATGAGTCCTTCAGACTTCTGTGCTGGCTCTGTACAAAACCAAAGAGTACATAAAAAATTAAAAATGCACGAAAGTGTTTTTCTATTTCATATTTGTCTTCATTATATACATAAAATTACGCTTAAATGTACTTAAATTCTTACATTTTGCAACTTCTGTACCACGTTATTAAATATAAAGATGTAAAATTTAGTATTTATTTGCATTTTCCAAATATAATGTCTCATGTAAAAAAATAGCTATTTATATAATTTTCGAAACATTTTTTTACATGTCAATATTTCATTTACCTTTATTAACATCTTTATTATAATCTTATTAATCTATTGTTTATTATTTATTTGACCTGCTGGAATTAGTTTGTAAAATTTACAATTTAACGATGATCACAAAAGTAATTGAAAACAATATCACTATATGTGTCTTATTGCAAGAAAAATTAAAATAACTATTTTTCATTATTTACAGAATTTGATGTTTTAATGTCGCTAACTTAATATTGCTTTTGTTTGTGACAACGGAATTTTCGGCCTGTAGTCTTGTTACATGGCTTTCTCAGGATGATATCATGACAAAACATTTAGTACATTCTGCTTTCCAACAATTAATATTTTTGTTTATTATGTAGTTGTGCCAATCAGTATATTTACCAAATTCGGTATTTAGCAATTTTATTAAGAATTTTTTACTTATAATGCTCATAATTTAAGCATTTTTTATTTTTACCATACGCCAAATTTTCTGTTCTACACGTTTTAGCTATTAAATCGTGTACAAGTTTTGATGTTGGTTTTTTTGTAATAATTTGATCATTACGTACTTTTTAATTTAAATATCTAATGTGTTAAATTGTGCAACAAACTTACAACAAAGTATTAAAATAATATCATAGAAATTATTCTTACTCATTGGTTATCAAATGTTTTAACATTTTCCTGAGTATAATTAAACAATTAATTCTATTCGACCGAGTTAAAATAAAGCAAAGAGTTTTTGTTTATAGAGTACTAAAACATTTAGCAGTTTATTAGCCTTGTTTATGCCTAGTACTGTTTTGTGTATTATTTTCTCAGGAGACAATAAAGAAAGCTTTCCTGTTTTGACTTTGACAGTTAAAACCATTTTCTTAAATTTCACTCAAACCCTACGTAAATCTAGGTAACGAGTTAATTTACAGCCATTTGAACATTGATACACGTTTACTTTTCGTGTTTTTTTTTAATTTAAAAAATAAACATTAAAATTCTTTAATTTGAATCAAGAAAAATTTCATATTGTTAGATAGTACGAAAAATACAGAAATTGACAATATAAGTGTAGTTTTTAATGTCATGGCCAGTTTTTCACAATTTAAAAAAAAGTAGTGTATTTGAGATGCCAAACACTTAATTTAATATTAATTCAAGTAATAGTAACACTTGTTGAAAAAGTTAGAAAATTTTATTCCATTTCTTTGTATAACAACTTTGTTAAAAATTACTTTGTTATTTGAACGTAACATATTTTTGAGAATATTTATTTATTATATATAAATTTTTATATAGGCAATGAGGTTAAGTCCTTCATCTCTTGAAAAATCGAATGTTGGGCAAATGGTAAATCTTATAGCAAATGATGCCAGCAAATTTCAAAATGTAAGTCGAAAATTTTTATTTATATACACATATAAATACACATAGTATATTAATATTATTATCTGGTGTAATAAAGTTACACGACGATAAAAGGATTATTTTGTATATGCAATTCAATTACAGGTAAATGTGTTCACTTCAAAATCTCTGTTTTATTTACTATCAATTCTAATATGGATTAATTCGGGTAGATAATTATAAATTCGAGTAATGAAATGGTTACATCTGTCATATATACAAATATTGTAGAAGGAGGCTATAACAACTAGACCCGTGACACATTTTCGATGTCGTTTATCAGCCGCTGAGCTCATTTTAATGGCACATGCGATTCAGCAACTTAACAAATCTACTGACTAACATTTTGGTAGGCAGACGTGTTTCGCATGTAACAACGATTTAGGTCTATAGGATTTGTATGTGTCTACTGCACCCACAATGGTAGTTATGTAATTTAGTTTCTAGTAAAATGTTTCATGGTTTTTTCCTCTAAGTTTTAGTTTTTTGTTTCGAAATGAAAAATAAGCATAGGAAATGAGTCATCTCAATTTATTTTAGTTACAATATGCATCTTTCGTTGGAATCAAGTGTATGTTAAATTTTGTGAGTAAATAAAATTTTCCTTAGGAAGTAGCGAGTGTCAGCTTTTTATACCTAAAAGTACATTAAATTTAATACATAATTATGAATAATTACAATATTAGATTTAATAAAATGTTAAATTTTTTGACTAAGCAATTGTTGTTTTTGTATTCAAAGTGAACGTTTTGTAAGAGATATTTCTAATACTTTCAAAAAACACTTCTGTTGAGACAAAATAAATGATCATTGACGCTGTATTAATAAGTTAATAAGACTATACAGATTGAATAAAAAATATTTAAACTTGAAATATAGTATTATATATATAAGTAGTAGTGGTTTGACACATGCTGATCACAAAATTAATTTTTTGAGTAAATTACTATCGAATAAATTAAAATTGCAAATAAAAATTTGTTGAATGAAATTATTTCAGATCACAAAAGTAATTTTTTGATCACAAATCTTACTTTTATTGTAACAATAAAGCTGTATTAATTATTAAATTTAAATTAAATTAATTTTATTTTAACAATAAGTTTAATTATTAAAATGTTTTTAAAAATTAATTATATTTTCTAATTCACTTTATGAACTAATTTTTATTTTGATTATGAATTATTTTATAGAAGAAATATGATTGGCTGGTTTTTTTTATATAAATATAGTTTTAAGGAACATTAGAATTTATTTTTAATACCGAGATTGAAAGTTGCAATCATGGAGACATATGGTTTTATTATTACTTACGACGGCGATAGAAATTATTCTGTTTCTCCTCGTTTGTACAAGTCTTTGGATACATGTATTGCTGCAGTAAATAATTTTTCTTTCGATATTCCTGATAATTTCCCTATTGTTTTACGTTATTTTAAAGTTAACAATGAAATATGGAAAGGAGATGGAAAATTTGGTTTTATAATTGTCGACGAGGATGGGAGAATTAATGAAGTTAGTAATAAATTATACTATTCGTTCGAGGAATGTTCAGAAGTTATGAATGAACTTTATATAGAAAAGAACAAAAAGAATATATTAATATTTAGAGAGATAACTTGCGGAACAAAGCATTATAAATTTACTAAAGCTTATAAGTTTGATTAGTACGAGTATGTATTTCAAACATCCTAGTAACTGTA
>NW_019385193.1:321627-327981 GCF_000671375.1 Centruroides sculpturatus
GCTATCGTCTGTTTAGTATTATATATAAATTAGGTACTGTATATATAATTATATATTAACTTAATTTATTGTAAGTTTATTATAATTATATATATGCTTTCTGCCGCCTGGCAACACGCTACGGAGATTTAAGCTAGTAAGTTGAGTTTGTTATCGTCTGCACAGTATGTAAATTAGGTACCGTAAGTCTAATACAGCACTAATTTTATACATTTCTTGTGAAAGAAACACTTCTTATTCTTAGTCTTTGTTATATCTATGGAGACTTGAGAGACTCTACTGTCATCCAAACGAAGTAGAACTAATTCTTCTGTATCAAACAAGAAAAGAAAAACTTTATCTTTAGAATGTAAAGTTAACGTTGGGTACGTTCGTAAAGTCGAACGAGTTAAGCGAGAATGAAGTCATCGTTATTCCTATTTCGTTAGACTTTTCAAACGATTCGTTACTAACGGATTTAACTCGTTTGACTTTACGAACGTACCCATTATTAAAGACTTCGATACAAAAATGAAAATTTGTGAATTGGCAAAGAAGTCTGATCTACTGGAATTGTCGGTCAGAACAATTATAAAAGGCAAAGAAAAGGTTCTCGAAGCTGTGAAAAATGCTCAATCTTTAAATTCAAGCATTATTCGTAAACGTCACAGTATTGACGCTGAGATGAAAAATGTTAAAATTATGGCGTAATAATCAAGTAAATGTGAAAAATTGTAAAATAATATAGGCCTAATTTGTTATACATACGTATTATCTAAGATTTTATTAAACATTTTTTTTTTCTAAATTATTGTTTTCTTTAGTCTCCGGCCCCAATTAAAAATTATTTGTATGTATTTATATGCGAAATTATACCCTGACTTACGCGAATTCGACTTACGTGGTTACCGCTCGGTCCCACCTATCGCGTAAGTTCGGGGTATTACTGTACATGACATCTGCTACGCTGTTAACAGAACGCACAACTGGAAGACACCTGGTATAGATAACATTCACAACATTAATTGGTTAATGCTGTTCTTAGTACCATGTTTTTGAAAAGAATATCATTATTGCAGGAAGAAGTAAACAATCGGTTATTGAACATCATGTGAGATTTTTCTTAGTTGTTACATGTGCATATTTTTATTAAACAACAACTCTGGAGCATGTTGGAATGAATTTTTTGTTGACATCTTTAACCACAAAGATATTCTTCACGTGGATCAAGATTTTAGTCAATACAGTGTGCGAGATAAAGTGTAAGACAAATTACATCTGGAGTAACTCTAACAAAAACGCCCCAGCAGCTAAAATACTGCTAAAGCAATTTTGATCCTAAATGTACTTTTTTGTTGATAGAGCTCATAATGTAAGTTTGAATTATACTCAGCAATTACTGAACAACATGTTCATACAAAAAGCATACACATACTTTATTGCACATTTTCTCTGCAATCAAGTTAAATGCAATTTAAAAGCGTGCTTAGCACTTTGTTTTGTGTTTAGTATCAAAGTGTTTAGGAATACATCTTTTGTTTTCAATCCCGATTTTTTTCATATAAATTACGATGTTCTGTTTGTGTTATATTACATTCAATTTTAAGTAGCAGCATTTGAAACATGTGATATTATTTTAAATGAGAATTACTTTTTATTTGCTTTTTTAAATACAATACGCAAACAGTTGTTATATTTAATAAAGTTTCGCTGAAATAATTACATTTTTTTTAACAGCAAGAAGTCCGGTATTTTCTCATCTTAGCGTATCTCTTTATGGACTAACAACAATTAGAGCGTTTAGCGCTGAAAATAAATTTATTTCCACTTTTAATAAATATCAGAATAAGCACACTGCAGCGTGGATTATTTACATTTCATTAAATCGATGCCTGGCTGTATATGGTAACATCGTTTGTTACATAAATTTACTTATTACTGTTATTATTTTCAGTGTATCAATTCATCCAGGTGAGTAAATAGATTTATTTAGCTTTGTATAGTGTATAATATATGTAATTATGAATTTATAATTGCAACTTTAGATGAAGCAGGAAGCCAAATCGGACTTGTTATGAGTTATACAATGTTATTTGTTTTTCCCTTTCAAACTGCTATTAGGTATGCTTCTGAAGTGGATTTTCAGGTAATACATGTACAAATAAACAAATAGTGTAGTCAATGTTAACTTTTTTGTTAATTGTCGTATAATTTAGAAATACAAGATTGCTTTATCTTGTCTTTTCTGGTTAGGTAACTATTCTGTAATTGTAACTATTATTACGATTATATACGAGTATTACGTCATTTTTAGTTAGTTATATAAATGTGAATTAAATTGTAGGATATTATGAGTAATGCATGTTTTTCTATGAAGCGAAAATTAGGTCACATACACTTAGTTGTGCATCAACAGATTTGTACTAATTATATTTGTTTTCAACATTGAAAACTCCAGTGAATTGTTGTGACCAAACGGTTTTGGCCAAAACAATCAAATACGTCTTGTTTTCAAGTAGTTTAATCAAAGTAACTTCGATTCCGTTTATCTCAATGTTTGCAAAAATACAATGGGTTTTCAGTTTTTATTTTTAGTTTGACAGTTAGTATTTTTTACATCTAACACTGTTATTATTCAAATCGTATAATTTTTCAAACATTAATTCATTCCACTACAAGTTTAGAAATTCATAATCTTAAATTATATATGTGCCAATATTATATTTTTTCTATAAGTAAAGGTGATTTTGTTAGTAATCATCATATTTTTTTACGAACTACCTGCGTGGAAATCTGAAAGGGTATTTATGAGATGTTTAAACTTGGCGATTTGTCTAAAACAAAGCTTCTTAAACTACGGGTCGCGACCCCACTTGGGGTCGCTTAGCGAAATCTTGGGGTTGCGAGATTTTAATGCAAAACATTGAAAATAATTTGTGAGAGTTTGAAAATGGCATGCTTTGTGTCATAGGTTTCGTGACTTGCACTTTGTGTCACTTCTGGTGCAGCGAGACTATGATTCAGTAACACTGTAGTGTGAACTAGTGTAGTGTTGTCGCTTTTCAGTGTATTCAGTTGTCCCTGTTCCATTGTAACACAAGAGCGAACTGTGGTAGTACACCATTATTGTTTTTGCAAATTTGTATATACTGTATCTTTATTTTATATTTTTGGGGGTCGCGAAAAAAATCCCAATCATAAATGGGGTCGTGAATTTAAAAAGTTTAAGAAGCCCTGGTCTAAAAATAAATTGAAAAAACAGCTTGAATTTTTATCAGGCCACTTCAAATTTGTAAAAACAGATAATCTTCTTAAAGGAAGCATTTTCTTATCAGAATATAGTTCACAATTTTCATCCTACGCAATAAACTTTATAAGAATTAATCTGATAAAAAATCTAACATTTTTATCCATACTTAATTGTAATTTATCTTAAAATGCTGTTAGACATGTAGTAAATACATAACTTAATAACTTTCAGAAAAATGAAATATTTCCGTTTCAACAAAATTGAATTTTCTGTAAATAATTATTTTATAATTTGTTTGAAAATTTCATTAAAACTCATAATATTAGAAATAATAAAATATGTACTATTTAAAGTCATAAGTAAAAATGATTATTATTACTTTATATTTTACATAATTACTGTTTGTTCTACATCAGGGGTTCTCAACTGGGGGTACATGTACCCCTAGGGGTACGAGCGTAAATCGAAGGGGTACATATAACTTTCACTATAAAATGGCTTATGTTCTTCAATTTGCTGTAAATTATTAACACAAGAAACGACAAAAACTTGCTTTAAAATATCCCAGTGTGAACACCGATTTCCTTTTAACAGTCTAAACAACTTGTTTATCCACTTGATTTGCCTGTCTATTTGTGCCATTAGTGCCGAGTGAACCTGTAGTCTAGTAGAATTACGGTTTAACCAAGCATTAATTTTAGAATAGAAATTTTTTATTATTTTATAATTATTGCTCGATAAGATTGGGGCTTTTCGTGTTTTTACTGGACTACTGGTATTAGGAATAATGAGGCTTGGATCGTACCCCAACCATGCAATGCGTGTCACCGCATGTGCGCATTACTTGATATTTAGCAAATTTAGACGTTACGTTTGTTACAAAAATTGAAAGATTCATGTATTGTTNATCGCTATTAATTAACTTCGCATTGAATTTTCATCGTTGTTTAGCCTAACAAATTTTTTTTCAAAAATAATAATCGTCGCTATTGTATCGTTAAAAATTATTTTAAAGTTATTTTATTGCCCACGAGACAAACAACCACTCATAATTAGAAAATTAAGTCTGGTTTAAATATTGGCCTCCATTCCATGGTCGAGCTGTTGATGCCAGCTAAAACACGCAAAAATTTAACGAAAATAATATTAAAGTAGACAAGGCATAGCTAAATATTGTAGTGCCACATCACTAGCGGACATTTGAAATTTGCCGACTAGAAAGATCGGTAAACCGATGTGACGGTTAATCGGGGGTCGGATAATAGATGCTCTACTGCGGTGATTCTCAACCCCGGGGGGGTACAGTACATGTACTTCTAAGGGTATGAGCATAAATTGAAGGGGTACATCTAACTTTCATTATAAAATGGCTTATGTTCATCAATTTGCTGTAAATTATTAACACAATAAACAAGAAACAACAAAAACTTGCTTTAAAATATCCCAGTGTAAACACCGATTTCCCTTTTAACAGTCTAAACAACTTGTTTATCCACTTGATTTTCTTGTGTATTTGTGCCATTAGTACCGAGTGAACCTGTAGTCTAGTAAAATTACGGTTTAACCGAGGATTAATTTTAGAATAGAAATTTTTTTTTTATTCTATAATTATTGCTCGATAAGACTGGGGCTTTTCGTGTTTTTACTGGACTACTGGTATTAGGAATAATGAGGCTTGGATCGTACCCCAACCATGCAATGCGTGTCACTGAATGCGAGCATTACTTGGCATTTAGCAAATTTAGACGTTACATTTGTTACAAAATTTGAAAGAATCGTGTATTGTTCTGCACGTTATAAATTCGCAGCCATTACTTTCAAGGTGAGTACACAATTATAATCTCTATTTAACAACGTGGGAACCAAAGTTTGAAAAAATTCCTGAAGATTTATCGCGACAAATAGCCCATTAAATTTTGTTAAAAATTACGGTATTGTAGAATGATTTAAATTTTCTTTATCGTTAATTATAATTATTTATTTTTAGGAATTATAATTTATGCATGTATTAAAATGACTTCTGTGATTTTATATAATATACTTGTTAAATAATAATAAATAAATGTATGTACCTGATTAAATTTATTATTATTAAAGTAAAATAAAAAATTCAGTTTTAGTTATAGTTAGTTAGAGTTTTCTTATGGCGCTTAGTTATAAGGGCTGTGTACATCTAACGCAGTAATTATAAAATTTACATACAAAAATATAAGGGGTACTTGAGAAACAACTAATGGGCTAATGGAGTACATCGACAAAAAACGTTGAGAACCACTGTTCTACATAATAATATTAGCGAAAAAAGTTTTTTTATTTACGATAAGTTCATATATTTTTAAATTAATTCATACATTTATTAAGAAAAGCAAGTAAATTTAAGAGCTTATCAGGACCAGGACAATAAAAGTGGGTTGATATGAATAAAGAACAATATGAAAAGAAGAAAAACTAAATACGATTACTGCAATTGTGCATCTTCATATAAAAATACTTCTATTATTAGTCTTATAAAATTTGACACATTAATTTTAACTCTGGATAAAAAGTATTGTTACTTGAATAGGTTTTTTGCAATGTGTTATTTCATTCTAAGTGAATTTTCTAGATGAATTCTGTAAAACGTATACTGAAATACAGCAAATTAAAATCAGAAGCACCGTACGAAAGTTCGTCCGATAAACAACCACCCGCGGATTGGCCACAAAATGGAGAAATTTATTTTGATAACGTTTCTTTACAATACTCCAAGGATAAAAATATTGTTTTGAAAANAACTATAAAATCAATAATTCCCATGCGAATATTTCGTGTATCGGAATTTGTTTCTCGACATGTTTTAAACATCATGAACTTTGAACTGATTAAAGAGCGTGTGTGAACAAATCGTAAGCATGCAGCAGCATGAACAAATAGAAAATGTTTATCGATCTTTGCAAAACACTAATCGCGCATAACTTACTGAATATTGCAAAAGTACAAAATAATTTTGTTATTCGTCATTTTTTAGAGACCAGCAATACTGTTGTCCTATTGCAGCAAAATTAACAAACCTTTATTTCATTAGAAATTAAATAGCAAATTGAATTTAAAATATATATGTATATATATATATATATATATATAGA
>NW_019385193.1:328906-330595 GCF_000671375.1 Centruroides sculpturatus
AATCTGGCGTCAGGCATTTATTGAAGCTACTGGGCATGGTTAAAACTCAAGACAGCGTAAGCACAATTATTCCAGATATTACAGGTTCCGACAAGTAAAGAATTTTTATAGTCCTGCCACAAATAAGCTATATATTGATTATTGATCATTTGTGACATGCTATAACGAGCAAAAATTAAAAAAAAAACTAATAGGTAGGTTTAAAATTAATAAATACAAATGTAATCTGACAGTGAATGAGTTAATTATGTTTTCTATTTGCAAAATTCCTCAACCTTAACACAAAATAAGAAAAAAAGTGAATTTTTAAGAAATTTGCGGGATTTTCCGGGATAAGAAAAATTTCCCGGGTTAAAAAAACAACCGGGATCCCGGGATCCCGGAATCCCGTTTGAGAAACTCTAATTTAACGATTCATCGCTGAAAACACTGGAGTCATCTCTAGTAGGTTTAGGTCTAGAAGATCGGTCTAAGTTTAATTTCTTAACAGATGGTCTTTGAATGTACGGTTTCTTTTGTTGTTTGAATCTTCTGGTTCTTTTTTATGTTCTTTTCTTTCAGTTTATTAAGTTATCCTAGTATTCGATAATACCCGACACTTCATCTTGGAAAATGAACCTTTAAACTGATGGACAAAACATTGTCAGCTAAAAAGAACGATAAAACAACTACAGTATAACAAACTTCAATTCTTTTAGTGTAAATTATGTTTAACGTCAATATACAAGTCATTTGTGTACTAGTAGATTAAAACGTTTGAAAACTTGCCTGCAAAAACTCTTGAAAATCACAAAACACACTTTATTTTGTAGCGAGTGGTACGACGACAACAAGCGGTCAACTCTCACTGCACTGCATCGAGGGAGTCTTTCTTGAGTAGTTCATCGTGTTCCCTCATAATAGCAGCAACAAACAGAGCCGAAACCTCGGTATTCCATATTACCCGAGTATTCCATAATACCCTCCTCTCCTCTCCAAATTAGTTAATTATATAAATTAACTAATTTGTTTGCAATGAATTTCAACTTCTGAAATTTCAAACTTACCGAAAATATATTAAGAACATAAGGGAAAAGCGTTAAATACAATACTGATACTTTCCTGAAAGCAGACACATCGCGCATCTTTTAAAATAATTAATAAAAGAAAAGAAATGCAACATTTACCACTATCGTAACCATAATACAAACAATCTCATAAAAAATTACAAAACGAATAAAATAGCGTGTGTATTTTTCAGGATCCAATGTTATTTACCGGTCCACTTCGAAGAAATATCGATCCTTTCAATGAATATTCAGATGAAATTCTGTGGCAAGCTATAGAAGAGGTTAGAAACACGCGCAATTGTTTTCATTTACTCTCTTATATACCTGTTTAATTCTTTTTAGTGGCTTAATTTTATCACCATCTTTTTTTTTTAAAACGTTTCAACTAAAGGTGCAATTAAAGGAAATTATCAGTACGTTGCCTGGAGGATTGGATACACATTTGTCAGAAGGAGGACGAAATTTCAGCGTAGGAGAAAGACAGTTAATTTGTCTTGCCAGAACGATTCTTCGCAAGAATAAAATCCTGGTCATGGATGAAGCAACATCAAATATAGATAAAAAGTGAGATTACAACAAATTATAAAAATTATTTAGTTACAATTGCCTTAACGAAGCCCTGAGATATCATTTGTACTTT
>NW_019385193.1:331340-340776 GCF_000671375.1 Centruroides sculpturatus
GCCAAAACTACACATCGCACGTGAATGGTGTTTGTATGTGGTAGTAGCCCCAAGTCTCCATTCGTGCACCAGGGGGGTTGCGTCTCGATAGCTATAAGGGTGCGGGAGATATGGGGCTGAAAGTGGTTGAAAGTGGCTTTCTATTTCGAATGTTTTGTTCGAATTTGTTCGAATTTAATTCGAACATAAAATTCGAATATTGGTTCGATTATAGAACGATTGTAAACGTTCCAGAAACGTTGAAAACAGTTCGTTTCACTTGACGTGAACAGGAGACGTTCAGAAATAGAATCGGGACCAGGTCTCTAATTAGTCTGGAAACGGGAGACCTAATTCTTGCATTCTGTGAAAACGGATAAGATTGGCTGTAATGTAATTATCTTAATCTTACTATCGTTACTTTTTAAAAACCCAGCGAAGCGGGTCCTTGCAGCTTGTTATAAATAAAAATTATCTTCTTCATGCAAAATAATTTGTACATAAAATAGTTTACTTTCTTTTTAATAAATTAAAAATTTTTTCCATCGTCAATACCATCATTTACAATAGCCTAATACTAAATAAATTTCATAAATAGAACTTGAAGACAGGAAAAAAAAAGTTAAAACTTTATATAGACGATTCTTCTTATTAGCATTGTAACTTTACAAGTTGGAAATTAATAATTCACTTTCCAACTTGTAAAGTTGTAATGTGTTTTAAATTTGTTACGAAACAAAATATTATATTTTATGACATTTATATTATATATACGCACAGATAGATTCGTAACTTATTATTATCTATTTTATATCAAGAACTGATTCCTGCATACAGAAAATAATTCGAGAAAAATTCAAATCGTGTACCGTGTTGACAATAGCCCACAGGTTACATACAATTATCGATTCGGACAGAGTACTGGTAAGTTTCTTCTGTTTATAATAAATAATAACAATTAGTTTTTAATTACACATTTGAAACTTCTAGGTTTTAGATAATGGAAAACTTCAAGAATTTGACAGGCCATATAAATTACTGAAGAATGTGAATGGTAATTTTTATAACTTGGTAAAAAATTCGGGAGTTCCTTCCATGAATGAGCTATTTAAAATTGCTAAAAATAAATATTATGTTCAAGAATATATTGAAAGAACGAGATTATAATACAGTGGATTTTCCTCGATACGTATTAACTTTTTGTGGATGTCGTGCTGTTTTTATATTATCCTGTATTCGGAATCATCTGTTATAAGTGCAGTTTCTGCATGACATTTAGGATATAGAATTGTTAAAATGTTTAGTAAAAACTTAAATAGTATTTGTGATTCCTACTGTTAAATTTATGTGTTAAACATTAGTTTAATGTAATCAGTATATTTGTTTAAATAATGTTGTTAGAAAAATTAAGAATGGGTTATTTACAGAAAAGTATTAAAGATTAAAAATATGTAAACAAGAAAAAATGCGTTTATTGAAATATTTTATGACGACTTTTTTTACAAATATTATGAGGAAAAGTTTCATTGAAAACATCAATCTAATTATGCATCTCAGTAATAATTTGCATCATTGTTATAAGCAACAATAAAAATAAATATGTTTTGAATATATTTTCAATATGTATTATCTTACTTTTGGTGTTTAAAATTTCATCAACGTTTTCAATGAAAGTCAGGGAATAAATTGACTTTTTGATTATTTAGTGTGAAAGCCGCACAAAATTTTTTATTTGGAGTGAACTTGAAAATGATGTTTTTTAAATATACGAAAAGTAATTAATACTTGATGATGAATTAAAATAGGTTAATTAGTAATATGGACCGTTTATTTTGAAAGTGGTGTAAGTNCACGTGAATAAGTTGAAGTTACATCCTTCTAACAGGAAAAGTAACTTTCGTTATCATGGAATTATAACAAAACCTGCCAATTCAATATAAATGGAAAAAAAATATTATATGGAATTCAACGAAAATGAAAATTTGCTTGATAATTCAACTACGCTTGTTGGAGAACAATAAAAACACTACACTCAACAAGCCATCAATAAAACTCAACTGCCTAACTTATAACCAAAGTCTCCTTTTAATTTGTTTTTAAAAAAAAGCGCTTGACAAACTTGCCCCGCATGCCGAAGTTGCCCCGATCTCCCCTATATATTTCTTTATAATAGAGTATATTTTAAGTAGTATAATTATCTATAATTTTAACTCTGTAAACATATATGCTCTTCATTTCAATTTAGTAGTGGCTTACCCTTGTACATCGTGTTTTCTTTAGCAATACAGTTGTTCTAGTAATGTATCTAACACATTTCGGTTAATGTATCTAACATCATAACACATTTGAATTAAAATAACGTGACTTCCGGTTTGCAGTATAGTTAAACGGGCCATCCTGCCAATAAGGCTCATCTCTATATATCACTGCTCTCGAGAATAAGAATATACAGACAGACGACAGTGAAAATTTATAGGTGCACAATTTTTATCAAATTGCAGCGCAATCGATGATCTTAAGCAGGAAATGGCTATATATATTATTTTAAAGTAAAATTACGTATATTATAGAGTTTATTTGGCAAAAAACAGCCTTGTTATGATAAAGAAAACACAGAATAATTTTTTTTATATAAATAAGTCTTTCATAATTACACATCGACCTATTTAAGCAACTCGAATATTATAAATTAATTTATAAAAACTGATTTTTCTTATCACGTAACTTAAAAAAACTTCACAAATGAACTCGATGACTTTAAACACTTGGATGTAGTTAATACTGATATCGTTTGAAAAAATTATCTGTTGAGATTAACCTAATTAATATAATTAATTTCGTCACATATTTACTGAATTAACTAGAAATAATGTAAATTGTAATTTATTTGCAGCAAAGTTTGACTAAATGTTGTTAATTTTTATAAAAATATACAGTAGAGCGTCGATTATCCGAAAGTCAATCATCCGAAAGAATTCCAATCGGCAAATTTAAATTTTCGCCAATGCTGTGGCGCTGCAATTTTTGGATATGTCTTGGGCTACTCAAATATTGTACGTTCTTGATACTAAATTAACTTCTGAATTATAATTTTTTTTATTGTTTTTATATTTCTCAATATATTTATTTTGTTCGTACAAAATAAAAAATTAATTTTTAACGATACAATAGTCTTCGTTAGGCTTAACATCGACGAAAATTCAACGCGAAGCGACAGGCAACGGAGAAAAATGTCAAGATGGGAAAAATTAATGTATTTTTTCGTACATAATCGGTTATCCGAAACATCGATCTTCCGAACAACCATAGTCCCCAATTGATTCGGATAATCGACGCTCTACTGTAATTATATCGAATTGAAGTAATTGTTACTAGCTTTTTTTAATATATGAAATAATTAATTGTAATATATTTATCAATTTTCATACAATCCATCGCTTTAAATGTAGTGTAATATTTTAAGTATATTAAAAATACAAATTTAATTCTAATATAACAGTAACAAATTTTTTCTTAATATTATTATTAAACTGTTTTTTATAGTTTATTTTAACTCAAATGTTTTTATGAAGATAAATAACTGAATAAACCTTTACACTTTAATTAAATTAATCGTCTAAGTCTCTATAAAACATATTCTATTAAATTCAAGTAGCCTAAAGTAATACATACTAGAGAGAAAGACAAGGAACGAAAGAGCGAGGATCAAATTTAGATCAAGTACCTCTCTTGGTCCCGATCTCGCAGTATGACGCTGTATGAGCATTGTTTACGAACCGTCCCCGGATCGGCTGAGGTCTCCTAGTTTTCTCTCTTTTCTTCGAGTCTTACTATGGGCCTGCAACTGTAGAGGTCTGCATGGAGATGTCCGCTGAGCCTGGCGGATTCTCTTCGGCTGTCCGCGCTATGGTTCAAGTGCAACCCCTTTTATTACACGTCCCGGAGGGGGAATAAGTTCGGGGAATATTCTGATGCAATTTCACGTAAGTTTAACTGGGCGGGGAAGGTTTCGATTTCTGACAATTAATATAAACATTTCGGTAGAATTATTACTTTTGCTATCCCGTCTTGTTACTCTTTCTAACTCATAAATTCGATAACAGACTGCCAAACTGACGCAATAAATTGCGGAGGTGACTAAGGTTAAAATATGTATTGCAACCTTATTAATAATTGTACGTTTGGTGGGTTATTCGGTCGTTTTTATCACCGTTAAAATCAGTCGAAGTAATAAGTGAGGGGAATGGTTCGGTTCGGACTCCACTTGCGGTGACCTTTCAAGTTACCCTCTCTCGTATAACGATTTGAGGTTTTTGTTAATTGGCACATTAGTCTGTAACTGGGCACGAAGGTGCAAATGAATTATCCTCGGGAGAGGGGAGAAGTTTGGCAGTTGTTCGAGATGACTTTGAAAGAAGGGAAAGTCAATTATCGATGTGATGTTTAAAGTCGAGGTTAAAGGCCCTTCTGGAGACTGGAAAACAAAGGGAAATAATGATGAAAGACGAGAAAAAATTATAATGTTTTAAGTTTTAAAACTCTCAATAGAGAGTTTAAATACTCACATGAGAGTAACCCATAGGATTCAGCTGTGGTTTTCTCTCGTGCATTTTTCTGGTATGTAAAATCATTTGAACTCTTTAATAACGTAACTTTTTTTCTGGGATAAAGGTGAAACTTTTTCAAAAATAAACTTACTTTTACTTTCCCCAACTCTGTTATTTAGAACAAAAGGAAAGTATGCAGATCAGTCAAAAATGACCCCCCTCAATAGTTTTACTCAGGAGAACTTAAAATGTCAAGAAATGCAATAAACTGGAAGGGTTTTTTTTGTATGAACGGATGTTAGTGTGTATATCACGATTATGTTTACTAAGTTTGAAGCTTATTAACTCCTGTGCTTTTTGTCGAAAATTTCTGAGATTTTTCAAGAAGATTTGATTATTGAGAGGTTGATGCTATTAAAGTTCGGCGATTAAATCAAAATATTCGTTATATTAATTGATTTCGGAATAGAAAACAAATTGAATAGTAAAAACAATAAAATATGCTTCCATAATTTCTTCACTTTTTATTATTTCTGATTCTTTAACTCCAATTTCTTTTTTCTGTTAGATCTGTTAGAAAAACAACTTCCTGTTTTTGCTGTTGTCCTTTGCTAATTTATAGTATCAATGTCACCTGATTGAAAAGTAATAATTATTTGATCTATATTAGATTAAGTAAATGTGTTCTTTCTCTTCCGTTTTTGATTCAATTGGATTAGCTTTAGAGACTCATTTGATCAAGAACATCCTAGAAGTGTACCTGTTTTCTGGTGAAAAAGTATATGTATTAGCGTTTTCCATGACCTATCATTAACTATTGCTTTTTAATTTTATTTTGCCCCTAAAGACTACCGATTATTTGAGAATCTACCATTCAGCAAGAATATAGAAAATAGTAAATGCATAATGTTGAATAGAAAGTGCAGCATTCTGTAAATTTTTTTCTATGTCCAGTAACGTTGTGAAACAGCACCTGTATCTTCTTTTTGACAAATTGTATTATACTTAAATTTTGTGTTAGTTTCCTTTACAAAAATATCACCTTTTATCCCTTATCTGTTGCTAAATGAATACAATGTCCATTAGTTTACAGCATAAAATATATTCAAAATCTCTGGCAATCCTTACGATTTTATATGGATTAACTTTTTTCTCAACCCAGTAGCTCCCAAAACAATCGTTAGTCTATTTCTATTACTTCCTCCATAATGCTGTTATGGAATGGATCGAAAGTTGTAGGAAAAATTATGTTATTCCTTCATGAAACTTTTTATATTTAACCGGTTTATTACGTTTTCAATTTGATGTGTATTTGATTTTATCTATTTCACTGGTTACCCTTAATACTGTTTGTTACATTTTTCCATTCATATCGAGACTTAGGAATATCTATTTTTCGTACAAAATAGATGCATCAATGTTTGGAGAAACGCTTTGACTGATTACATATACGTAAATTACAACCTCGTTGTCAGAAATCTTGTGGTCATTTTCTCTGCTGTCAATATTCATAACGATGCATAAACGATTTTCACAGTTCGGTTTGTTTGTCCAAAATTTGCAAGTTTTTTCTGTTGCAGGATCATCTACTGTTCTTATTATCACCGTAGTTTTGCTAGTTAATCGAATTTCAGTTTTTTTGCTGATGGCTGCCTGATATATCCGAGCAAATATATCGCATTGTTGGGACATCATTCTTAATTATTCAAAAGAAAAGTTTAACAACAATTGACAGACCAACAAAGGCAAAGTGTATAAAACCAGTGAAACACTGGTAGATGGTTATCAGTTCGTGCTTCTCCAGCAGCCTGACCACATGGAGTTATACCAGTCTTCTTAACATTGTTAACACTTAAATTGAGGCCAGTTTTCCATAAAAAGTTTTTCTGAGAGGTATCTCATATCAGTAGATTCAAAATGTGTTACGTTCTCATATACAAATATATTACCCCAAATCCAATAATATATGGAACAGAAAACATATAAATTATTTTGAATTAATTGAATTTAATTCATTTAATGTTGTAATTTACTTATTTATTTAATATGCATACTGGATACACTCCTTGATGTGGGGAGCAATACCATCTCCCAAAAACACAAAACGCTTAGTTATAATGAACATAAGATCACAAACAAAATTATACAATAATAAATTTAAATTTAAGTTAATTATTACATTTAAATTTTAAACCTGAACTAGAGTTTAAAGTTAAAGTTTGGAGCATCTGTGAATACAGAGGTTGCGGCCGACGTTTTCAACGCGAAAACGTGTACGTCGGACGTTCAGTGCCGTCTTCTTGTGAGTATAAAAGTTTGACAATGGCGTTTGGAACGTCGAGCATGATTCCACTGACGTTCCAAACTCCATTGTCAAACTTCTATACTCACAAGAAGACGGCACTGAACGTCCGACGTACACGTTTTCGCGTTGAAAACGTCGGCCGCAACCTCTCTATTATATGTGGCATATAAAGTTAAAAATACTTTCATGTTTCTTAATTTTATGTGTATTTTGCCATTAAAAACCAAATCTAATAANATCATTCTTAATTATTCAAAAGAAAAGTTTAACAACAATTGACAGACCAACAAAGGCAAAGTGTATAAAACCAGTGAAACACTGGTAGATGGTTATCAGTTCGTGCTTCTCCAGCAGCCTGACCACATGGAGTTATACCAGTCTTCTTAACATTGTTAACACTTAAATTGAGGCCAGTTTTCCATAAAAAGTTTTTCTGAGAGGTATCTCATATCAGTAGATTCAAAATGTGTTACGTTCTCATATACAAATATATTACCCCAAATCCAATAATATATGGAACAGAAAACATATAAATTATTTTGAATTAATTGAATTTAATTCATTTAATGTTGTAATTTACTTATTTATTTAATATGCATACCGGATACACTCCTTGATGTGGGGAGCAATACCATATCCCAAAAACACAAACAGCTTAGTTATAATGCACATAAGATCACAAACAAAATTATACAATAATAAATTTAAATTTAAGTTAATTATTACATTTAAATTTTAAAATAAAACAATAATAGATAATTATATACGATATTTAATTGTTATGTTACTTTTGATAATATAATTTTAATTAATTGGATTCTTTATAGTAAATTATATAATTATCTATCTATACAACCCATTGAACGCCTGTCAGCCCGTCTGTCCGACCGGACACTAGGGCACTAGAGGGGCCCTAGCAATGATTTTAAATTAACAATAAATTATTTTTATTTGTAATACAAATTTATTGATATGAATTTATTACTTATATCACGGAAAAGTATAAATAATTATTATATGCCTTGCCTTGCCTTATTATATGCCTAGATTAACCTTGCGCCGCATGTTTACAACATCCGGTGATTCACAAGTCAGTGAAAGTCGCGCATTGACTCACGGGAAATTTGTTGAAAAAAATGGCGGAAACATTTAAAATGGGGGTTTACAACCGAAGGTAAATAAACAAATTAAACTATTTTAAAGTTTTTTAGAATGTTTAATAGATAGAAATATAGATCCGTATGACGCGATTGGGACTTTAACAGAGCTGTAAAACATATTGATAGGAACAAAAAAGTTATAGGAACCGTGACTCGTGGGAATTTGTAAAGAACGCCCACTAGGGGGCGTCCCGGGCTACTACTATTTTGATATTTTATCACGAAAACATTACACATTTTCGGTAGGCAGCAACGAAGTCAGTTGCTGCATATCAAAAATACCACTTTGGCATAAGGGCCACAAATAAAAGAAAAATTCAACAATACGAAACAATTACATATGAAGTATAATGAAACGATTAAGCAAATTCACTAGTCCAAGTAATGTAAAGTTAAACACCGATCCCCTTAAATAAAACAACATCGAAATATTCTGCCTAGAGTTTTGTGCTTTTCTCGGCTACAGTTAAAAGAAATAGACCCACCTGTTAGCAAATCTAATATAATCGAAATGCGTTGATATAATCATAATGATAAACCCAGAGCAAAAACGATATGCAAATAAAGATAGACAGTTAAAAAATACCTTGAGAAAGTTGGTTTCTACTGTACTATTATAGAAGTTATTTGGGTTTTTGCGAAATATCGAACGTCTTTCTATGCACATAAGAAAATACTCTAATTAGCATCAAAAGAAATAAAAAAAGACAAACTATATAAACGAAATATAAACTACACATTCATTCATTCATTCATTTAAATTTATTAATGTAACAAGGTTACATGACCTGATGTCGAAAAATGCATAATCAGGTATTATAATACAATATATTTGTCAGTTGGTTTTACAGACATAAAATAACAGTACATTATCATTGTAAAATTTCAGTTATATGTTTTGATTTTACAGGACAATTCTTTATAACTAAGTACACTTGTTGATTTACAAACATAGATAGTAATAACATGGATGTACTATGTACTAACAGCAATTGGTTTTTACATGTCGAGTATATATACAAAGTATAATTAGAACACACCGTTACAAAGTATAACAATAATGTTACAACAACTGATAAAATAACAACAGTTTGCTGTAAAACAATTAACAATAAGGCATAAATGCTAATATGTAATATTATATTAACAATTAAAACTACACACTAGAATATGATAGTGTTTACAGGTTAGAAGTACAAAATGATATAATAATCTTAATGTTTGCTGTTGATGTTTTAACTGACCTACGCTGGCTAACCTGCTAGCTTTTATATAGGTCTATAGACTTTTAAATTATTATTAAATATGAAATATAAAACCTATTAATTGTATAAAAATTATAAAAACATCCCAGACAAAGAAAATATAACTCAGAAATAATTGATTTCCAACCTAATTAACTAGAGTGTCGTTAAAACCGAAAACGGCCGGCGACGGGTGGGTTT